>NW_011499862.1:76535-137013 GCF_000495115.2 Populus euphratica
TTGTTCTTTTTTTTTTTTCTCTCTAGAAAAAAAACACTTTCGTTTTTATTTTGCCACAAATCTAATTCTCAGTCACAAATCGGACTATTAGATCAATTTACATGTCATAGTTCAATTTTATTTGAATATTTGTCATATTAAATAAGGAAACTTATCTATTTTTTTATTATTGTAATTTATTTTTTATGTTAATATTTGATTTTTTTGTAATATATGTAAGTCATAGGACAACACATATTTTTAAGTAATAACATCTTCTTCTCCATGTTTTTTTTTTAATTTAAAAAATAAAATAATAGTGAAAAACAAACTCACATATTATCCAAATCAAAATAAAATAAAATCTCAAGAGTGTATTATACATATTCTGAATATTTTCAGACTAAATTGTGAGTCAACTTCGCCTAAATTTATCCCCGGATAATGATACATTCCTTATTCAATTTTTCTAAATAAAACCTCTCTAATATTAATCTCAATATTTTAAAAAAATAAAAATAAAGAAAGGAAAAAAAAACCTAAAATATATTCCAAGGATGACCTGGCATGATAACAAATTGACAGCATGGGAGTTAAGAGCCAGGTAAACAGTAAAGACAAAGCAGCCCAAATTTATTCCCTGTACCCAAGCCCATAAATCCCATCTCTAAAACCCAGAAACAAAACAAACTGTAAAGCAGTTTGGTCGTCTCAGCCAGCGAAAAAGAAAGGCAAAAGAAATGGGACGAGAAGTATCAGAGAGTTGCATCGATGGTTTACTAACAGAAATGGTATCATCTTACTGCAATCGATTTTACTCTAACACTCCTGAACTCGCTGCCCGTCGGATCGAAGCTATTGGTTATCAAGTTGGGCATCAGCTCTCTGAACGGTACACCCGCCCTCATACACCCGATCAAACTCATTTTTCGTTTGATTTTATGTTCTTAAACTCTTCTCTGTTTGAATTTTGGTCTGGTTAGGTACACAATGGAACGGCCTCGTTTTACTGATCATTTAGAGGCAATTAAGTTCATATGCAAGGACTTCTGGTCTGAGTTGTTCAAGAAACAGATCGACAACTTGAAAACAAATCACAGAGTAAGTTCTTTTGTTAATTTTTTATTTGTGGGTTTTTGAATCTTATTATGGGTTTTTTGTGTTAAATGAGAAATTGGGTTTCTTTTTTGTAAGGGTACATTTGTGTTGCAAGATAATAAGTTTCGATGGCTATCGCGAATGTCGGGAGATCCATCGGTTGAGAATGGAACACAAGATCCTGAAAGCAAGGCTGCACAAGCAATGAGCATGTATTTGTATTTTCCTTGTGGGATTATAAGGGGTGCACTTTCGAATTTGGGGATTCCTTGTGCTGTTTCTGCTGATATATCCAGTCTTCCGGCTTGTGAGTATAACTGGATCTTGAGTCCTTGTAGCTGTTCTATTAAATTTGCATTTTGTTAATTTGGGATGGAATATTAAGATTTGGTGCGCTTATTAAGAGATGATAAAATTATTGATGTTAGGTGTGTAGACTGATGGTTTAGGGTATTGGTTGAGGGGTAAATATAAAGATTATCAAGAAAATGGAACCTTAAGTTGTTTTTTAATTTAGAAAGGTTATGAATTGTGAGTACCTTATTACCTTAAAGGATTTTGTAGCTATTAGGTGTTTTATTTATCAAGTGAATTTGTTTTAAGAAATCTTGCTGTTGCTGAATTATCATGTTGTGGAATTTTTACTTGTTGCATCCCGATGGTTCTTTGGTTTTTTAAATGGTGTTTCATGAACTCCTTTATAGCAGAGTTGGTTATTGATTTATCCTTCATAATGTGATCGACTGAATTTTTCTAACTCTTATTCTTATCAAAGAAGGTTAGCTAAACCATGCCTTACACATATTCGTCCCATCTATGCACTTAATGTGATCAACTGAATTTTTCTAACTCCTCTTATTCTTATCAAAGAAGGTTAGCTAAACCATGCCTTACACATAGTTGTCCATCCTTAAGCTTCTGTTTTTGCTATGCCATCTATGCACTTAACATTGCAAACATATTTGTTCCTATTTGTTTCTTTGATTGGTCATGATTCATCACTATTTCTTTTCTTTGATCAGTCATGAGATTGATGAAATTCTTGACCTTTATTGTGTATTTACCTCAGGTCATTGTTTAGTCTGCTAAGCAAGCATTGTATTTAAACTGTTTAGCCCTTCTTTAGCCTGGCAAGTTTTTGGTTACCTCTCCCTCTCTCCATATAGTCTTCCTAGCATTTAGCACAAGGTTTTTTTTTTATTTTAATTTCATCTAATAGGCTTATGATTACTGTAGCTTTATTTGCTTTCAAGTTCCTCCACTTTCTGTTTTTGAAAGTTCAAACAAATTTCTTGATAATATTTGGGCTGTATTGAAAGTTCAAACAAATTTCTTGATAATACTTGGGCTCTATGGTCACCTAGTGTTGATTTTCTCATGACCTTGCATGTAGACGCAGTCTCTTATTGCACTGCTCTGTTACTATGTGTCCATCTGAAAATACTTTATTTGTTAATCATGAAGCTGGTAGCCCGTAATCCTCTGGTCCATCTGCCAGCTCTATTTTGTCTCCAGGTTCATATTTTGACAAAAATTCAGTGTTTAATTGCTATCTCCTTGTGGTCGTGAGAAAGTGAATTTGGTTCTCTTAACCAACTTCATATGTAAAAATTCATCCAGTTTTCTAAAGCCCCATTGCTGACTCGTGTGTGTGTTAGTTATTGCTCTCTGTCGAAATACCATACAACAATAGATGGGTACATGTCCTACTGGAGCCTTTTGTTCTGGATTTGGCTCTTGGAAGCAGCCTTTGAATATTTTCTCATTGTACTTTTTAGGCAGCCATATATTGCTTAGATCTTTCTGCTTCCCTTGATTTTTTTTTTTTGCATTTCTTCTCAGTTTGGGAAACTGAATTTGCTGATGTCTAAAATGATGATTAATAGGATTTGAAGTCATCTTATCATGGTATATTACCAGCTTAAGTTTCATTGGTCTGCTCAAAGGCATTGATCAACTTAAGTTTTTTTATTATTGTTTGTGTGGGTGCTGCGGCAACTGCTTGCTTGCCTTGCTGCTCACCCACATTTCTTTGAAAGAGTAAAGGCAACTTAAAACCTCTTTAGCTGGCTAAACCAAACACACGAAGGCATCCTGAATTTTTTGCCCTCTCTGTGGCTGTTAAAGTCACTCCCTTCTTGGACTGGTACCTACTGGTTATTTTTTGCATAAATAAACATGGGATTTTGAATAACAGTATCTCACCATTTCCGTGGCTATTCACATGAACAGGTTCATTTGTGATCCGTATAAAGGTTTGATCGGCAGGCAACAAATGTGCATCCAAATCTGGCTTCGAAGTATGTGCTTTCCACCAAATTAGATATTTGGTTCCTCGTTTTTCCTCCTTGAAAATGTACTTGTCCGAGAATTTCTAAGTATCCCACAAAATATGTCCATAGTCAGCAGTGGAATATTTTCAGAGGAATTCCTGTTACACGCATTCTTTTACGTGTAGAAGGTTATGTTGATATAATTGTTCCATTAAACACAGCTGGTTTTGCATTAACTAATGGCTTGATTGCTCCACTTAATACCTTTTTATTCACCAAGACAATTGTTAAGCTGGTATTCTCTTGATGGTTCTCAATTTGGGTTCTTAACTTTAGCAGTACGTACAATAGAAACTGGTCTTGTTTATGAGGTGCTCCAAGGAACGGGTGGATTCTGGGACGGTGATATTTTTGTTAATCATTAAGAATTTGTCTTTACAAATTACAATGTGATGATCCAGACATACAAATAACTGATGATTTTTTAATAAGTTTTATGTGCAAGAGCTTACAAATATCGCTAATGCTTTTTGGTTGAAAGACATTTATAGATATTTAAATATACAATAATCATCTTGAAATATGGTTAAATTACAGATATAAGTAAAAACATTAAATATTTGACAAAAACTTCCTTCGCATTTAAGAAAACATTACTGAAATATTCTCATACTCAAAATGCCCTTAATTACTATTTAAAAAGATAGTTAAAGTAAAAAATATAAAAAATAGAGGAAAATATAGAAAAAAAATGGGACATGATAAATTTTTACAACATGGACAATATTAATGTCACTATTTAATTTCAGTCAATTTTTTTTTTGAGTTTTGTTTTGTTTTGTTTTTTTTTAAATTTTCTCATTTTTGTTAACATTAATTTAATTAATCTTTTCCTAAATAGCAATTAAGGATGTTTTAGATATAATTTTTTGATACCTTAACTTTTGTTTTGTTTTGTTTTTTTTTTTAAAATTCTCTCATTTTTGTAAACATTAATTTAATTAATCTTTTCCTAAATAGCAATTAAGGATGTTTTAGATATAATTTTTTGATACCTTAACAAAGTAATTTACCATATATATATATATAAATATAAAATACTTGTGGGTGGTTATTATTTATTTTATTGCTTACTTTCAATTGAATTTTTGCATCAGAGACCATTTTTTAAAAATTCAATTTGCTGATGCATGAGATGACGATGTTGGATTCATACGATTTAAATTTATCTTCTACTTAGGAGAGATATATGATAAAATGTAAGTAACAACACGAGATTTACTACATGACAAACAATCTTTTACGATAAGGGAGGAGGGGCCATTTTTGGAGCCAGCAACATTCTTTTTGGCTTCATGGAGTTTTGAAGTCCACCCTGTGGAGCTTTTGCTCATCTTTATGGTTGGAGTCCTTGTCCTGTGGTGTTCTTATTCAATCTGTCCTTATGTAGCATGAGCAGGCTGCTACTCTATGTTTTTTCCCTCCCAATTGGTGCTATCGATGATAAGGTCTTTTGGGTTATATTATGAATCTAAATGATTTATTTGTTGTTACTTGCATCTTGACAAAGCAGAAGAGGCTAGTGTTTTAGTTGCATCATGTGTTGATGCCGCAGGTGAAAAAGAAGCAACGAGGCTCGCAGGTGCAGAAAGGCTTTAGCAGTGGGAATGGCATGCATATCCCATCCATCACCCCCAAGTAAAATTGGCCTTCTGTGGTTCACCATTTTTGTGTATTTCCTCAAACAAAATCGAGAGAATCATATCCATACAAAGTTTGTCACAGAGCACATGAAGAGAAGACAAAGTGACATGATCAAGACAAGCAGAACAATGGGATTTATTTTTGGGGCACAACGCAGAACACACAGTGAATTTCAATTGGCACTGTTAGCATTTAGACTCTCTGGTTCAACTTGTGATGACACAACACCTTCTTCCATCTTCTTCCAGCCATCGGCAGCCTTATTCTCCCCAGATTCCTTCGCAGTGTCATAGGAGGCGTGCAATCCAAATAGGAAATAGTATATCAATAAGATACAAGTCCACACACCAAATCTCTCAAATGATGCCTTATCTATTGATCCCAAAAGAAAAATGTTAATAAAAATGGAAGCAGATGGCAACCATGGCACCAATGGGACTCCCCATAATTTAGGATCCCTTGCTTGTGGAACAAGAACCTTGAGTGCTAGAGTACCCAAGAACCAAATTGGTACGGTAATCACATACCCAACCCAACCATCTCCACCCAGTCCCCAAATGATACTGGTAGCTGTTGAAGAGCCAAGAATAGTCGCAATGCACAGAATGAACTTTATATGATTGACTGGTGTAGTGACGCCGGTGACATAGTAGCGACGCACGAGAAGTGCCACGGCCACAAGTGTGAAGATAAATAATGTGGAGATGGAAAGAAGGTTGGACAAAATGCTAAGCTTTGTGAAAAAGGCAACGATAGCTGTTGCGCCGAGCATAATAACAGTGGCATTTACTGGTGTCCCAGTCTTTGCGTTGACATGAGCTAACCACGGGGGCATCATGTGAGTTCGTGCAATGTGTGTGAGATACCGAGCCTGACCGACAGCTGAAGCGAGCAAAGCCGTGGTCATGCCTGCCAATGCACATAAAGCGACAATGTACTTTGCCCAGTTTAAACCAACATAGTCAAATGCAGAAGAAAATGCAGCTTCTCCATCGAGCTGCTTGTATGGCACCATTAGGCACAGTGTTGCGGCTAGCAAACAATATGCGACTGTAACTATTGTCATTGAGCCTAGAAGTCCGATAGGGATGTCTCGAGCAGGATTTTCAGTTTCTTCAGCCATTGTGGAAACAGCATCAAATCCAACATAAGCAAAGAAAAGCACAGCCGAACCAACAAAAATACCACGGACATCATATGGCATAAATGGTTTATAGTTTCCTCTATCTGCTTTAGTAAGGCCAGCAATAATGATGAAGACAATCACTGCAACGTGCATAATTGAAGTAATGTAATTAAAGCGCGATGAGCCTTTGGTGCTAAGCACTGCAAGAACGCAAATGAGAGAAGAAACAACAACAGCAATAGGATCAAGGTGGCCATAGTCATCAGGAAGGCTGTGGGCTATAATGCGGAAATCATCAGGTTGGTAGTTGCAGAGGGTGGCAAAGTAGGATGTCCATGACCGGGCCACAGCAGCACCACCAATAACATACTCCAGAAGGATGTTCCCAGCGGCAATGAAGGCCATGAAATCACCTAACTCCACCCTCAGGTAAGCAAATGAACCACCTGGAAGGAATATAATAATTATATTAGCATGTGCCATTTTAAGATTTTGTTTCGATCTGATCACAGACATCTCAACACATGAAGAATGATTTTGTGCTGATCTGATCACAGACATCTCAACACATGAAGATGCTTTCAATGAATTCTATCTTTGATAAAGAAAAGTGCCGACATTTTTAGAAAGGAATATGAGGACACGCTGAAAGAGTTATAGAACAAGAGCTTTTGGATATTAATATCTTAACAACAGTTAATTTTCAGATAGAACTTCCACTAACTTACAAAACCCATTGAAAATTCACTCAATTCAGCTCAAATAAACCTTAGCTATACGTAAATTCTAAATTGGTTTCGACAGTTTATCCATCCATATATCAGGCCAATTTATATGGTTCTATTTAAAGAGCTTTTGATTTGAAAATAATCAAGCTGAACAATAAATTAGGGCTTGCATACCTGCAACAGGAATTTCCACAGCAAATTCCGTGTAACAGAAAACAGAAAGCATGGCTGAAACACCCGAAACAACGTAAGACAATACTACAGCAGGGCCGGTGTTGTCACGTGCTTCCAGTCCCGTGAGCACGAAGATGCCGGCGCCAACCACGGCGCCGACACCAAACCACATAAGGTCCCACCAAGTAAGGTTCTTCTTCATATCATGCTCACTCCGGGACTTGATCTCGTTGAGCTCAGTGGAGTCCAGGGATCTAGTCAGGAGCCTGTCCCTAAACCGCACAGGAGTTTGCCTGATTGCGTGGACATAATTTGTCCAGCTTCGGAAAGACTGCTCGGGGAGAAAATCATCTTTTGTGCAAGAGCATCCTCGCTTCTTGATTCCTTCACCTCTGTCTCCTTGTACTCCTCCCATTCTAAAACTTTAAATTTAGGTAATTAAAAAGAGAAAAACATGCAGCAAGAGTTTTACTGATGGGATTTTCTCAACAACCAAACACACAACTCTATGCTCCAAGTTAGACTAAAAGTACTCTGAATGAATGATTGAATGAGAAACATAACTTTTTTTGAGAGGAAAAAGATATAAAAGATCGCAACAGAATCTTGAAAGAAAGAGAGCATGAGAATTTCTGCTTTTATATATAACAAAGAGGACCTCCAAATATTCTCCCGTGTTCGGCAAATGATCAGGTATTATAAGTTTAATCACGAAATATATTTAGCTTAATATACTAGGTTTTGAGTTTGTTTTTAAATAATTATAAGTTTGAATTCCTTCAAAATTATTGAAGACTTACGTAATTATTATTTTCAAAACTCATAAAATTTATTAAAATATACACAAACTACACTAAATACCTACATTAATGAAAAGGAAAAAGGAAGGTAGGACTGCTGGTTCCAAGACACAAACAAGCGCTATGCAACAAATCCTTGCCCTAACAATAACGATGGGGTAATATTTAAACACCACAAAACAATATGCTACTTGCATCATCAGGAAAGTGATTTCTTGTATTTTTGTACACGTCTTTGTACTAATCAAAAGGAATCCAGCTCATCAATTTATAAAGGTTCAGTAGATTGTTTATATAAATATTTTTAGAAAGAAAATACCCCTGAAAGAAATGAGTTGGAACATAAATTTCTCCGGCAACGAGAACATTCAAGTTAAACAGAACAAAGAAGAAGATTGAAACTAAGCTAAGCTTCCAGTTGTTAACCTTGCTGCTTGCACGGTGTTTCCATTATTATCTCATGCATTGAATGAGAGTAATTCGACACCATCATTCAGTAAATATATTTAAATTTTAGCATTCATGTTCATGAACAAATGCATTTTATACTTGGGAATTACTTTTGCAGTCATGGAAGTTACTCATTTTGAAGGAAATCATACTATACTGCTTCATTGGCCTCATTAACATGGACTGTTATATTAGGTTTCTCAAAACATATATATACGCAGCAGCGAAAATTATATATTTGAAGATCTTATAAGTTTTAATATCTTTTCAAATAAATAATTATTTCAAGATTGAGTTGTAAAAACCACAAATTATTCAAATATTTGATTTCTAATAATAATTTACATAAATTATCAATTAGAAATTTTCTAAATCTTTCTAGAAGAGAGAAGTAGCTATGCTTTTGAATACTAGTTCTTTTCTAGTGTTTTTTAAGTGTTTTATAACTTATATAGTTTTTATACTATTTACTCCACTTAAATTAAGAGGCATAACATTAACATGAAAATATTATAAATAGTAAAATATCACTTTGTCTTCTAAACAATAACACATATATTATTTTAGAAAAAAATTAGATTTTTTTTTCCAATTAAGTTCCTACTTGATTTTTCTAGGTTTAAAATTATAATTCCCTATATAAATCACATTCTAGTCCTTAATTATTAAAACTTATTTATAATTAATTAGTCACACTTAATTAATCATTTTATTTTAATTTATGACTAATGATTTTTATGTATATGACTCATTAGGTTTTCTAAGAAGTTGAATTAAATATAAATTACAATTCTAGGTAAAATAAGATTAAATAAATTAATTTATTATTAATTTAACAATTGATTGATTTATATTTAAAAATCAAGTATAATATCTAGCAACTTGTCATGATACTTTAAATATTAAAAAAATTATAACTGATTTGACTTAATCTTTTAATGACCAATTTCTTATTATTTTTTTATAAAAAATATTTTTATTTAAATATTATAGTATAGAATGTGTCTACTCTATTAAATCATGTTTGTTTTCAATATCAAATTCATTGATTATTTACTCTAAATTGATTAATCAAATATTATATTAATTAATAAAATATTTAATAAATATTAAAAATAAATAAATTTTTATTAATAAATTAAATATATTTTTATAAATAAAATCAATGTTACCTGCAATCGCATTCTAGACATGTATACTAACATGCATGTTCTTCCCTGGTAGATTGTTTGAAGCAAAATATATAGGGATATATCTATTTGTGTTTGCTGAAATAACATTTTCACACAACTCATCGCTGGTGCATTGTAGATTTTAATGTTGTTGGCGTTCACTATGCTTCGAGGATGCATATAGGAAGAACCTGCATTCTTGACTTGTGTGATCAGTAGTTATATTCAAGGTCGGAGGCTAATTGATCTAAACAATGGAGCTTTGGTTTCTGCATGCAGAAACAGAAACTTCAACAATGAAGACATTCCGAGCAAGAAAAGCTAGTTGATGGTTGAAATATTCCATACAAGGCAAATGCTTTTCTCAGATACAAGTGAACGTTTCGAAGCATTCGAAGGCAACAAGGCATTCACAATCCAATTTACCATTAAAATGACCTGTAAGAAATTTAGGTTCATGCTGCAAATCACAAAGCTTGTTAGACATCCAATCAGAAAGAATGCAGCACACAGCTTCTGAGTCTTCTTCCTTTTCAGCCCTAATGATTCTCGATATATATAAAATGGAGACGCACCACACCGTACCTCTACGCTGCGCCAAACTACCTCCATAAACAGTTCCATTCTTATAGAGTAATAACTATTCACATGGCCACAAACCATCAAGAACAATTCGATTCCATCTCCCAAACCTCAAATTATGAAACAGAACGGATTTGGGTTATTTCAACATGCAAATAGCCTCGAGACTCTCCGAAGCACAGAATCCGCCGCCGATGTTCCTCCTTTGGAGGCTTTGGCATTGGGGCATTACATTCGCGCACTCACTATCAACATCAAAATACAATTTCTCTTCTAAACTGAACCAATGAATGACAGCATTACAAAGAACATTGAAAGGCAACAAGACCCCAGAGGGCTTTCTATAATATTATTGCTATAAAGTCCATGACTCATCAGTCTTTGACGAATACATGAACATGGTAAGATTAACAAACAACCATGTAGAATGTTGATTTTCAGGGATCAAACACAATACAAAGATTTGGCTTATTATCATACTGATCAAACTTAAGCACAGGACGAGAAATCCTCTTGAACTGCCTTGTCGTCGGATTACAAATAAAATATATATAGCCTGTATCAGAGCTACAATAATCCATGAAGTGCTCAAAGAAGTAATCCTCACATTGGCATGCTTTCAATGTTTGGTCACTTGGGTTTACAGAAGAATGTTGTGTAGAGCAAAGAAGTAACCCATTACAAGACTGTTTTATCTTCATTCTAGGAACATTTACATCGTCCAAGAACAGAGATTTGATGGGCAAGACCCCTGCTTTCATATCTGCATGTACAAATTCTTTGATTTAGTCCATATAAAGAATGATTTGGTCAATTTAAGACTATTCTTTTCAACTTGATTCAAACAAATGTAATAACTTCGTCCCAATTGCATATGAATTGATATTTTTGTGGGGATTCGCATGGAATAAAAATAAAAAAACAACATCCTTAAATGGAATTTTATATAAATAGTTTTATGGATCCAATCTTATATTTTTCTTTCCACTATTAACATACATCCATCTGTTTCATTAAAGTTTGTCAAGGTGGAAAGAGATGTGGGAGTCATGAGCAAAGTTGTTAAATCCAATTTAGTGAGTCTATGACCTGGCCTAAGATTATAATTATAGATTAGACAGGTTAATTGATTTTAGTTAATCTATTTCAATTTTTTTTAAAATTTAAAACTACATAGTTTTAAAGATTTTTCTTGAAAAAATAAAACTGAATTTTAACTTATTTTATAAGTTGTGAATTAACTTGTTAGGTTCATGAGTTCAAACTTTTTAATCCGATCATGTGTCATGCCAAATTTAATAATTGTGGTACGAGACTCTCTCATAAAACTCCATTCAAACATGTGCGTGGGCGTAAATTTAAAGTAAATAAACCTAAAGAAATCCAGTTATCTAGTCTATCAAATCAAGTGGAAAAAACAAAAGGGCTTCCTGCTTTCACTTTTTCCAATGTTTTTCTCTTAAATCTCCACAACACCCTAACTATATAACTTCAATACGATGATGTTTTAAAATTTAATACACCTCATAATAAGGTTTTTGAGTGTTTTGATAATGAATAATTATATGTTCATGTGGATAATAATCTATTCTCTAAAGTTTAGAAAGCGAATAATTGATAGTAAAAAGTTTAACACTTGTACAATAATTAATTTTAGTGGGGTTCAGGTACACTCAAATAATAAAATTAATAATTTTTAAAATATAAATTAAAATAAATAAAAAATAAGCATTAAATTAAAATAATAAGAGTATTTGTTTTCATTTTGATATAATAAATGCTATGAGATTCAAAAGTAATAATACCATGAGAATAAAAAAAAATGAATCATTTCTCTAATTGATATATAAGAAATTTATAGCTTTTAAAACTTATTATTTTTGTTGAAGTAAAGGGGTTAGAGAGTCATTTTCTCTTAATAGTATTAATAAGAGCTAAATATTTTCTACACAACATTAATAAGAAATATATATCTCCTATGCAATATAATTGACAAGATTTTTTTTTATATATTTAGAGATATAGAAAAACAAATATAATTGACATTAATATTTTATATTAAAAATTATAAAAATAAATAAGTGAAATCTTATAATCTTACATAGAAACTACAATAATCATTAAACTTTTAGCTTTTCATGCTTGACACATAACCAAACTTAATATTAATGGGATGAAAGAGTCACTAGACCAATGCTTAAGTAATCTTGGCAATGACAATTAACTAAATTTATTTTTAATTAGATTTGATGTGCAGTTAAATCTTAAAATATTAAATCTAAAAACTCGTTAAACTTATATCCATATCCAAGTTTAGGTGACCCACTCGTTGGAGGTTCCTTACCACAAGGGTTCTGAACCCAATAACCAATTTGATGTGGACTACATGTCATATATAACCACACACAATATATATAACTAAAACAAATTAACACAATTCATGAGTTGACCCACCACCTAATGGGTCGACCCATGAATTCGGAGATAACCGTTGACTTTGATCCCTGGCCAGATCAGGCCTTTGTCCATGTCTATATACTATACACGGTTTTACCTCACCTTGGCAAACAAAGAAAACACCCATCCCATCCTGTCTTTTCCCATAAATTATAATTTATTCATTATATTCTTTTATAATTTTATAATTAAATCTTTTAGTTTTGAATATCATAAGCTAGTAGCTTAAGAAGTTCTTTTGAAATTTCTAAATTATCCTCTTAAATGTATTTTCGAGATTGGAGAATTTAAATAGAAGTAAAAGATATTTTAAAAAACAATTTAATTATCCTGAAAAAACTAACATAAAAAAAAAGTAAGATACGAGGAAATCAATAATGAAGAGCATCGTCTCCCCCAAAATATATTGACAACTCATTGACTTCCTCTCAGAGCACATGGCCAGCAAATCCCCCCCAGTTTGCTGTAAGATTCCAAGGAATTTAGAATGTAGGCAGTGAAGTCAATGGCGACCATGAAGCTCAATAATCAAAAGAAGAACGACTTCTTCTCTTTAACATTCAAAGTCAATGTCTAGACTTTAAGATAAATTCGAAGGACATGCTTAACTTCAAACTATATTATAAACTTATTGCCTGTCCTGTCTTAATTTCAGGGAAGTCCATGCATTTAATCATTGAATTTAAAGAAAATAAAATAAAAAATCATTAAAATTTCTTCATGTTTATCTTTTTTATACACCGTAAGTATCTACTACTTACAGCTCTAGCACCATAAAACAATTTCCGATCATACTAGCATGCCAACTCATATAAAAGCATTAATTAAAAAGGAAAATAAAAATTGGAATACCACAACTATGCATTACATCCCATAACACATTATAGTATTGCCTAATTTTTGCAAATACCCTCATCAACAATGTTATAAAATATTTATCCTGTACAATGCCTCTATTAATTACATCTTCTCTGTCAAAAATTGTGGAGGAAGCCATTAACAACCGACATGTACGGGATAAATTAAGACTGGACCAACTAGACGGGGTTATTCAAGAACAAAACAATATATATAGTATCCATGACAGAGTAACAATTCATTCCTTGTGTCCTATCTCTCTCAGTGTTGATCATGGCTAGTTGCCTTGTGTTCCTCTTCTTAGCTTTCTTTGCTTTTTCAGCAAATGCAGATGGTTGGATTTTATTTTCTTTCTTTCTATATATATATATATATATATCAATATAAACCCACTTCTAATCCTCCAGAAAAAAAAAAATCTAACCATTTCAATTTGTATGTTTTTCCAGTTAGCATTGATTGTGGAGCATCCGATTTTTACACGGACGAAAATTCGATAGAATGGATGGGAGATAGCGACCTCTTCCAGGACAGCCAGGCTAAAGAGGTGCAGTCTAGCAATACAATATCACATGTAATGAGCACTCTTACGGTATTCACAACTCGGAAAAAGAATTGTTACTCTATCTCTGAGAACAAGGGCAATCTACTTCTTGTTCGTGCCAGCTTCTTCTATGGAAACTATGACAAAAAATCATCTCCTCCATCTTTCGATATGCATATTGATGGAAACCACTGGGCCACGGTCAAGACCTCACTTGATCAGCTTGTATATTATGAAGTAGTCTATGTTTCCAAAGGCGATACAACCAGCATCTGTCTTGCCCAAACACAGCCTAACCAGTTTCCATTTATATCAGCACTTGAGGTTAGGAACTTGGATTCAAGAATGTATAACTATTTTAATCCGAAATATGCACTGTTTTTAAGGTCAAGGGTTGCTTATGGTGCTAAAGAAACAGTAAGGTAATGATCATACACTGGCGATCCTTGTTATTATTTTCTTTTTTTTTTTCTTCTTACAATTTGTAGATAATTTTCAGGTTCCCGGATGATACTTATGATCGCATTTGGGTTCCAGCAACAGTTAATAGCGGGATAACTTCGGTCGCAAGCGATGCAATAACCATTAATGTTGTTAATGCACGGGATAATCCTCCACAAGCAGTCTTGCAGAATGCTATTACAATCTCAAGCACGTCAGATTCTATCAGTATAAAACCTGGTTTTCCAGATCGAGAAGTTTCAATATACATGAACTTGTATTTCTCTGAAGTGACCGAGCTCGATACCACCCAAAACAGGTCCTTTAAGGCTTACATCGATAAGAAGCCTATATCAGATACCATTATCCCACCTTATGGAGAAGTGACAGAAATGTTTTTTAACTTCACAGCTTCTTCAAACACCTCGTTTTCGTTGGTTGCCAACCCTGATTCTACACTTCCTCCACTTGTCAATGCCATGGAAGTCTTTTATATTAGCGACCGCCTAACAGATGGAACCAATAGCAAAGATGGTATGCATTATAGCTGATTTGTTAATTAGCATACAATTGATATTGGAATTTCTGCATATATATACTGACAGATAACGATCACGTTAAATTTGTCAGTGGAAGGCTTAAGTGAACTCCAAAAAGTATTTAGTGATGCATTACAAGAATGGTCTGGTGATCCATGTCTTCCTTCTCCATACACTTGGGAATGGATTAGTTGTAGCAATGATACCATACCTCGCATAACGGCATTGTAAAACATCTTTCCCTGCTCTCATCAGGAAAATGCTCAATTTCTTCTTATTTATTTAGGAGTATAATTTTTCTTCCTGGTTTAATAATTTATTTGTGTTCATAATGTTTTTGGGGTTTCAGGGACCTTAGCAGCTTTGATCTTTCAGGGGAACTTCCGGATTTTAGCTCCATGGATGCCCTTGTGACAATGTAAGTAAACTGTAAATGAGTTGAACCAATTTCAGATATTTTCTTAATTGTTCTAACACATTGCTAGCATTTTTGTTTTCTATTCAACTCAGCAATTTGCAGAATAGCAGCATAAACGGACTCATTCCAGATTTCCTTGGCTCCTTACCTAACCTCAAAGAACTGTAAGATTCTCCCAAATAATCTCTTGTTGATTTTAACAAAATGCTCTTGTAAGGATTCTGGCATGCTTTCCTAAAGACTGGTCTTGGGATGCAAAAAGAATACTCTGTCCCGGGATTCAGCGTGCCCCCGTCAAGCAAATTTAAAACAGATTTACATTTTCGACAAAATAACACAAAATCTTTCCTTTCCCGTTTCTTCAATCTAGGAACTTGGCAGATAATTACTTCAGTGGAACAATTCCTCCATCAATATCAACGAATAAGAAGCTGAAATTAGTGTAAGCGCCTATGAAAATACAGTTTAGTTTTATTGAAATCTCTTATGTCTCGTCAAGTTTTAAGAAATAGTTTCTACTTTGATGATTAAATCATATAATCTGGCGTAAAAATATTACAGGGTATCAGGCAATCCATACTTGTGTGTCTCCGGCAAGTCCTGTCAGCCAACTAGTACTGATGGCACTACCAGTTGATCAATTCCTTCAGGTCGCCGAAAAAAAAAGAGTAACAAGCTTCCAGTTATACTTGGAACCACAATTCCAATCTTCGTAATTTTCTGGGCTATTGTGGGATTTATAGTGCACCATAAGAGAAAAACAGCAGCAATAGCCGCAATCACCACAGGTTAGCAAGCAGAATACAATTCATAATATGATATAACTTGAACAATGTCTGAATCTAACTGTTGGTGCATACCAGATTGTTTAACACTAGTTTCTTCTTCTTCTTCTTTTTTGGGCCGATAAGGACAAACTGGCGGTGCCAAAAGGCGTAGTGGTGCCAACAACATGAGATCTGAAGCGGAGATTAATGAGATCAAGGTTAACATCCAAGGGCAAACAACGACAGGGAATGACAATCAATCGATTTCACAGCAATGAAAATGCAACCTGGGGGCTGAGAAAAACAATTAACTTACCCTCCTCAAATCTTTGACCATATTAATTTACAACGATATTGTGTGTAAGCTTCCCAGAGTCAACCCTCCTCAAATCTGTGACCATATTAAGTTACAACGATAGTGTGTAAGCTTCCTAGAGCCAAAGATCATATGTTTGGAGCCTAGTGGTATTATATGTGGGATACTGCTAATGAGTGTCCGCATAAACATTTGTCATGTTTTGTAACAATAATTTCGCATTTATAATGTATGATTAGAAAATAAATATGTTTGTTTTTTATGCAAGATAGAATTTTAATTATTAATCAACTGATTTAGCCAATAATAGCGTGGCTGAATAGAAAAACAAAAGTAACAAATATCCCAAAAAATTTACAAACTAAACAAGAACAAGAACAAAGATCAAATTATTACTACTATTCAAGATAAACCAAACTATTCCAAAGAAAAAGACAAAGACAATACCTTTCTTTGCATCGATCCTAAGATTATTCCATGTTACTGTAAGTAAAAATCATCTAGTGATTTCGGTAAGATCCATTTATGCTCTACCCAAGCCACCACCCGTGACCATAACTACCATTCCATTCCATAATAAAAAAAACACATGCTTTGTAGTCTCAATCTATTTTTATTGAAAGGACAACTCAATTCATTCCCTTGTAATATACCTTAATATCCGTGGAAAAAAGTTTTTGTAGATAGTTTATTCATAATAGTAAGCCTAAGATTAAACTCAACTTTGGGTGGAGCGGGAGAGTACTATATCAAACTAAAATGGTTTATTTTCTAATAAAAGAATTTTCTTAAAAAACGTGAGCAACTTTACACCAAAAAAACCCTTGTGGATGTAGTCTCCAAATCTTCATGTCTACGACATTTTGAATTAAAGAAATCCCAGATAGCAGTTGCAGAAGTTCCCTTTCCTTTTTTCCCCTCAATCTCATAGTCTCATCCTCCATGATAGGACCAACCCCAGGTTTGACATTAAAGCGTTCGTATTTGCACACACATAATAAAGACTAGGATATCTAAATTTGAGGGTTATTTGTATTTTTCTAGTGAAGTTCAAGTTCTAATTAATGTCTTTAATTTACTCCAATTAATACTGAGAAAGGGTTAATTTCACTATGTATTTCAAGATTTTCTGGACCTTTCAATTCGTTAAAACAAATTAATACCATGTTTAATGTCTAACTTGATATGTTTGTGGCTCACCAATTATTGAAATTATGAATTTTAATTATCAATTACCATAATGAATCCACCTCAAGGAGGCAGTGGTTAACTAAACCTATTATTGGACATTTTGCTACGTACAAACACACTTCTTATTCATTGGTCCAATGAATCACAATTAAGAAGAAGCAACCTGAGAGTTTGCATTTGGTATTTGAAAACAACTTCCAGGCTTAATTTGATCTTAAAGGGTCTCTAAAGAAAAGAATATTGTTACATGATTTATATATGAGGGGCGTGGACAATTAAGTTGCTATTAATTAAAGAAGGGCGGTTGATTTAAATTCATCAAATTAATTACATGTCAATTATAAAATCAATTCTCGTACGTTCATAGATACTTGATCTTAACCTTTTGCGGTGAGCTTCTCTTGAATTATGGGTTCAATTAAGAAAACAAATAGAATCATATGTTTATGAACATAGCTTGCTAAGAAAGCCTTAATAAAATAGCTTACTAGAGAAGTCAAAAGCCTTAGGCTATATAAAAGCACAAGGTTTCCAATAATTAAGCATATTATAATGGCAGAGCGCGTAATGGTACTATTGTGGTAAATCCACTTTGAAGAGCAATTATACAGTGTTATAAAGTAGATGAGACGATTAAAAGTGCCAGTTAAGTATGATTATGAGCATTAATTATTCTTATGGGGAGACAGTTTCTTAAAATGAATCTTCTCAATGGATATGTGATATAAATGAGCAGAATGAGTCTTTTATACAATAACCATACGGATCTTGTGAAATCACCACGAGACTACAAGATTGTTGGGTGCAAATGAATTTATAAAAAAATTATTAAAATTTAAGAGTTTAATTGCTAATTGCTAAGAGACAGTTCCCCAGCTATGGCTGCTTGGTTCTCAAAACATGCTTTGTACATAGTGATCCTGAGGGTTTCAATGCTTAGGATGAGAAATACCACAATTCGTTGACAGGAATCAAGTTCAAATAAAAAAACATGAACACTCGTACGGTTGGTAGTTAATGAGTAACTTCTATGCTTGGACATGACATACTTTACAAGTGATTGATAGTTATGTGTCTGGTATGGTTTATCTATATATTTGTTGTCCTTTGATGACATGCTCTGATTACCTTTCAGAATATATATGAAATCAATTAATAATTTTAAAAATTAATTGAGTGATAGCTTAAGATAAGGAATTGGGGATAATGCATATGTAGTCTGAATTTCGAACATGAAATGATAATGTCTGACACGTGTCCTACAAGGAGGATTGATTTTTATAATTAATACAATGAGCCTGTTGCTTTCCTTTCCTTTTCTTCAAAACTACCCGACCATAGCCCATGGTATAACAATTCAGGACGAAAAGTTCCATTAAACCTATTAATTTATCAATTCAGAGTGATCAATCACCGCACATTGTTCAGAATTATAATAGATGCTTTTTTATAAAAAAAATTATTTGAAAATATATTAAATTAATATTTTTATTTTATTTTTTAAAATTTATTTTTAATATTAGTACATCAAAATAATCTAAAAATACTTAAAAAACTTCCATTATTTTTTTTTTTTAATAAATGTTATGGCTCCTTGACAACTAAGGATGAGAATTCCTATAATTATAAATGTATATCTATTGTCAACTCTTCGATTTGCTTGTTGTTCATGGCTAGCACATTCCTGTTATAATAGTGTGTTTGGGGGCATGATAGAATTTGTTTTTTAAAGTATTTTTTATTTATAAATACATTGTAATTATATTTTTTTAAAATTTTAAAATTTATATTTGATATCAACACATTAAAATAATTTAAAAATAATAAAAAATAATAATTTAAAACTAAAATATTTTAAAGAGCGCCAATAGAATGAAATGTAAAACCATACCTTACAGTTGGAGGAGCTTAGCATAGATGCTAGGGGGCTGTGAAGTCAATGTCAATAATATTGCTAAACCAAACTGATTAAATAAAATCCACGTCTTTAAGCACGTATTCAATCCCTAGTTGGTATACATTAAGCCCATTTTATAATAATCATCATATCCATTCAGAAATTAAAATAAAATCAACCACCTTAACACTTAACATTTTGTATATAAAATCAAAATCTAGTTTTCATGTTACAATTATTAAACTCGGTTTAAAAATTAACTTGATCAAGTGGTGAGATATTTTAAATCATACGAGTCGATCTAAATTAATATTAAAAAATAAATAAAATATATATATTTAAAGTTTTTATACCTTACATAAATAATATATAAGGATGTATATTTTGCATGAAGTATAATATAATTATTCTATATCAAAAAATTTAAAGAAATAATCTATATAAGTGTAGACTTAAAAAAAATATGGGATATAAAATATAATATAGTTATCTCCTTAAAAAAATATGAAGGATGAAATATAATATAGTTATTTTATATTGAAAAACTTAAACATAATTCATATATGTGCGCGTGCGCGCAAAAATATATATATAAAAAATTCAAATCTCATTCGGATTTCGTTACTTGGGTTTTAGGTTAACCTGAATATCCTTATATTTGACTAAACTAATTACATTTTTATTTTTTTAATTTAAAAACATGTTAAGATGCGAGTAACCCATCAATCCTGCTCGGTTTATAACCATGTTCCATATGTAGTGACGAAGGGCTAAGCCTCTTTCCTTGTGTCCTATCCTATCCCTCTCGGTGTTAATCATGACTAGCTGCTATGTATTACTCTTCCTAGCTCTCTTCGTCTTTTCAGCAAATGCAGATGGTGAGATTTTTTGTTTCTTTTCTTTTTTTTTTCCTCTTTCAATAATTACCCACTTCATCTAATTTCTAACTATTTCAAACTTCAAAAACTCTAGTTAGCATTGATTGTGGAGCATCCGAATCTTACACTGACGAAAACTGGATAACTTGGAGGGGAGATGATGATATCTTCCAAAACAGCTTCTCTGAAGTGGTGCGATCTAGCAACACAGTATCACATGTAATGAGCACTCTTAGGGTGTTCGCCTCTCGGAAAAAGAATTGTTACTTTGTCAGAGTCGACAAGGGTCCAATTCTTGTTCGTGCCAGCTTCTACTACGGAAATTATGACAGAAAACTATCCCCTCCATCTTTTGATCTGCTTATTGATGGCAACCACTGGACAAAAGTCATTACCTCACTCGATCAACTTGTATATTATGAGGTAGTCTACGTTGTCCAAAGTGACGCGACTAGCATCTGCCTTGCCCAAACACAACCTAACCAGTTTCCATTTATATCCGCACTTGAGGTTAGGAGCTTGGATCCTAAAATGTATAACTATGTTGATCCGAAATATGCACTGTTTGTAAGGTCCAGGTTTGCTTATGGTGCACGTGCAACTGTAAGGTACATAATGATCGATACTTTGGCCATCGTTGTTCTTGTGTTCTTTCCTTTCAGAGTCACATTTTATCACGTAGTTCTTACAACTTGTGGATAATTATCAGGTATCCGGATGATGTTTATGATCGCATTTGGGTTCCAGAAAGCGGTGGTACTGGGGTAATTTCAGTGGCAAGCGAAGCAATATCCCATGAAATTGATGTACCAGAAGAGCCTCCACGAGCAGTCTTGCAGAATGCTATTACAACCTCAAGCTTGTCTCAAAGTTTAACTTATATCCCGGGTTTTGCAGATAAAAAAGCTGCAATCTACATGAACTTGTATTTCTCTGAAGTCACCAATCTCGATACCACCCAGAAGAGA
The DNA here is from genome assembly GCF_000495115.2 of Populus euphratica. Lineage (NCBI taxonomy): Eukaryota > Viridiplantae > Streptophyta > Magnoliopsida > Malpighiales > Salicaceae > Populus > Populus euphratica. The sequence goes on from NW_011499862.1 coordinate 97,896, forward strand.
TCGTTTAGGATTTACATCGATAACAATCCTAAATCAGAGCCCATTATCCCACCTTATGGAAAAGTGACAGAAATGTTAATTAACTATACAGCTGCTTCAAACACGTCGTTTTCGTTGGTTTCCACCCTTGATTCTACACTCCCTCCACTTATCAATGCCATGGAAGTCTTTTCTGTTAGCGATCCTCTAGTAGCTGGAACCAACAGCAAAGATGGTATGCATTAATCTTTTTGACCCATTAACATAGCTGGTTTATTTGGATACAATTAATATTGGATTTATTTCTGAATATGCTTACAGATAACTTTTCATGTCTTCAGTGGGAGGCTTAGTTGAGCTCCAAACGCAATTTAGTGTATTACAAGGATGGTATGGTGATCCATGTCTCCCTTCTCCATATACATGGGACTGGATTAGCTGTAGCAATGACGTTATACCTCACGTGACAGCATTGTAAATAATCTACTTCCCTTCCATCATCAGAAAGAATTTTAAAGTATTCATTTTTTTTGTTACTTGTTTATAATATTTTTGAGTCTTTCAGGGACCTTAGTAGCTTTGGTCTTTCAGGGAAACTTCCGGATTTTAGTTCCATGGATTCCCTTGTGACAATGTGGGTGATAGATCAATCATTAAGTAAACTGCTTATGAGTTGAACCATTTTCTGATATCTTCGTGTTCTAACACTATTCTGGCATTTTGTTTCCAATTGAATTTCAGCGATTTGCACAATAATAGTTTAAGCGGACCTATTCCAGATTTCCTTGGAGCCTTTCCTTACCTCGAAGAACTGTAAGATTCTCCCAGATGATCCCTTGTTAGTTGTTAAAATTAATGCTCTTGTAAGGATTCCTGGCATGGTTTCTGATAAGAGTGATTTGTAGGCAAAAATCGTGTGGTGCAAACATGAAACAAGATTTGCATTTTGAAAAATAACACAATAATCTTTCCTTTCCTTTTTCTTCAATCTAGGAATTTGGCTGATAATTCCTTCAGTGGACCGATACCTCCATCAATATCAAGTAATAAGATGTTGAAATTAGTGTGAGTGCCTATGCAAAAACAGTTTAGTTTTATCGAAATCTCTCATTAGTTCTCAAGGTGTAGTTTCTTAATTTGATGATTAATTCAAATGTTCTGATGTATCCTGGAACATTTTCAGGGTATCAGGAAATCCAGGCTTGTGTGTCTCCGGTAAGTCCTGTGAGCCAACAAGCACAGATGGCACCACGAGTTCACCAACTCCCTCAAGCGGCGGCGAAACGAGTACCAAGCTTCCAATAATACTTGGAACCACAATTCCAAGCAGCATGATTACCTCGGCTATAGTGGCAGTTATATATATATTGCGCCGCAGGAGAAAAAAAGCAGCCATAGCTGCTATCACCGCAGGTTATTTAAATTACAACATGATAAACGACATTTCAATTTCAATTCAAACTTCATGTTTCACTTTTAACATTTTCTTTTTCGGTTCGTCAAGGACAAGCTGCTGGCTCGAATATTGATGATGGTTGCCTCTTTTGCTGCTAAAGAAACGGTCTTTGGGGCTGAAACGATCAAGTCAAAATCAGCTCCAACAAGTTAGGAAGTCAGTTGCAAATAAAGCTGTTGTTGAACAGCTTTTCTTTTGTCAATCAAGTCATTATTTATCTGCGGTTTTTGAGGCCATCAGTTACCAAAATTCTTGTATAAAAGAGTGCTTCTGTCAATAAAACAGTACTGATTTGCAGTCTCATTACAACCCTTTATATTTGCTGGTTTTCTTTGTTTTTTGGTGTTTTTATTTTGTCAAAATACAACAAATTGGTATCAAAGCTATATTAATTAATCTTAAGAAACCGGCTTGACTGAAGAGAGTAACATAAACCCCCTAATATTTTTTCATTGACATCTAATATTTATTCTTTTGCATCAACAATGTTTACTTGTGAAAACTATGGGTTGTAAGAATTAAAATATACTTTCAAAATTGTGATTTTTAGGATGCTGTGAAACAAGATCATGATTCATAATTACTGTTTGCAGATCCTACTCCAACTCAAATTAAAAATCATAGTAAGGAAAGAGTCAAGAAAATCAAAGTTAAAACATGTCTTTACTATGTTGTTTTTTAATCAATATTTTTAAGAATCATTGCACTTAATATAACTAAGTAATTTTGAAATTATCTTAAAGAAGAATTCCATAAAAATAAAAGATAAACTTTATAAAAAGATCGAGGCTAGCATTTTTATAATACGAAGTCTAGTATAATTATAAACCTTCAATCCAAAATTTAAAGAATTTTAGATGCTTATGTTTCATTTATGTTTTTGAAGTAAAAAGAGATAAAATTTTTGTTATCTATAATATTGTTACAAAAGGCTATAGACCTAAAACAGAACAAAGCTTAATATAGATGGCTCCGTCAACAAACACAAGGATAAATTGGTGGTTAAAGGTTATACTTAAATATTTGATATAGATTTTTTAGAGTCTTTTGTTCCAATAGCATGCCTTGACACCATCAAAATGTTGTTGTTGTAGCACAAAAAAGTTGGAAAATATTTTAGCTTGATATGAAGTTAACACTTCTAAATGCTTATTTGCAAGAGATTTTTGTAGAACAACCTAATAGATTTACAGTTAAAAGAGAAGAAGATAAGGTTTACCTATTGAAAAAAAACTTTATATGACTTAAAACAGGCTTTAAGGCCTGATATAACAAAGATTGATGAGCATTTTCTCAATCTTGCCTTTAAAAAAAGTTTGAGTGAATCAATTTTATACATCAAAATCAATAACGCTGATTTAATTGTGATTTCACTCTATGTTGATGATCTATTTGTTACAAGAAACAATCCAAAAATAATAAACTAATTCAAAGAAAAAAATATGAAGATTTTTTAAATGACAGACCTAGGTGAAATGACTTTTTTTTTTTGGCATGAAGGTGCAACAAAGCTAGCATGAGATCTTCATTGGTCAACAAAAGTATGCCAAAAAGATTATAAGAAAATTTAATATGAAAGAATGCAAATCTATAAGCATGCCATTGAATCAGAAGGAGAAGTTTTGTAACGAAGATGAGGCTAAAAAAATAAAAGGAGTCTACAGAAATCTTACTGGATGTTTAATATATCTCACAGCAACAAAACCAGATAACATGCATCTTGTGAACTTATTATCCAGATTCATACATTATGCAAGTGTCACTTCAAAGCTGCAAAAAAAAAAATAATAATGAGATATATCAAAAGTGCACTAGATCATGGCATTCAATTAACTGGTATTCAAAATTTAGAGTTACAAAGTTATGCTAATAGTGATTGGGCTGACTATTTTAATTATATGAAAAGTACTTTAGACTATTGTTTTAATTTCGAATTATAAATTTTTTCTTGATGTTTTAAAAAACAAGAAATTATTACACAATCAACTACAAAAATTGAATATGTTATAGTAATTATAATTGTAAATTAAGCCTTATGACTTAAAAAAATCTTAGCAAATTTAGATATAGAACAAAGAAGAGCTGCTAAAGCTTACCTCATATTTAATTATTTAATTTTTTTATGATAGAATAAAACATTTTAAGATCAAGTACTATTTTCTTATAAAAGTTCAAAAAAAAAAGTTTATCTTAATTATTGCAAGATAGAAGATCAGTTTACTAACTTGTTTGTTGGGTATGCGACCAAAGTTCCACATTGGTTAGAAATGGGGAGGATCAAGGGTATATAAGGATGGACAAATATCTATGAGGATGGACAAATATCTCCATTGGTATGAGGCCTTTTGGGTATAATCCAAGAGCAAATCCATGAGGGCTTAGGCCCAAAGTGAATAATATCTAAAATAAGGTTTGAAACCTTAAGGAACAAACTAGGCCTATGCAGCAAAATGGAAGGAAGAGTGTTGATGGCTGCCGCGAATGAGATCAGGGTCAACATAGACGGCCAAACAACCACAGGGACGACTGGTAATTAATCACTCAGATATATCCTCGTGAACATGGAAGCAACAATGACTGATGAGAAAGACACTTAACTAATTTATTTCCTCAAATATCCTTTCGGCGTATTATTTCTCCATACCTGCAGATGTTGTATCCAAGCTCCCCGAAGTCAAAGATCAAGTGTTAGGAAGTTGAGTGACATTATTTGAAAAATGTACCTGTTTGTACCTTAAAATGTACCTTATTTTCTTTGCAAACTGATTTTCAACTGGGTAGGAGGTCCAAATCTCCGATGCGATAAATTTGCAAGTTGCCCTCTACTTTGAGTCATTTAAGGGAAACATCAATTTAGTTCTTAACCTTTCAATTGAGTTTCAAAACAATAAATTCATCTTTTCAGTGATTGAATTGTTAAAAGAAATTGATGAAATGATCCGTAGAAAAAACCATTTAGCCGTACAAGTGGGCAGTGAAGTCAATGTCAACATGGCAAAATGAAGCATGGATTCTGCTAGATCCACTCCCTTTAAGATTAATGGATTCCATCCCAGTTGAGGTAGAACATAGGCTTATTTGATAAATGATAATCATCCATTAAGCGGTATTAAGACTCGTAATCGACAGCAATTAAAAAAAAAAAACTGATTCTTGCAAACTTTGTAAAGTAAAAACAAATGAGCTGAAACTTAATGAGAATTTTTTTCAAGGACTGCAACAATACATGAAATAGCTCCATTTTGGGATTGTTAAAAGACAATCATTATATTCGAGTTTATCAAGTTATATTATATAAAAAATATTACATTTTCATCTAAATACATGTTGTTTTAATTAATTATATAAATAGATAAATATTAGATTTAACATAAATTATACAAAGATATTTGAGTGATCAAGAAAAAAAATAATTATCCTATGTAAATTAAAGAAAAATTCTATATGTTCTCCAATAATATTATTTATCAATAAATCCTTACACAATATAAAATTAAATATGTGAAGGGTTTTGATAACCTTATATTAGCCAACAGAAACAGGTCCTTAGCCAGCAATAGAGCAAGAAGCGAAATGTATGGAAATTAAGAATTTTGTCTTCTATCTGAAAAGCTGTTTCTAAAGCCATATTAAGGTTAATGTTGAGTAGTAGTGCTATATTATTGAAATATAATTAGCCTACAAACCAACATCTAAAGAATGAATATAAATAATAAAAGGAATAAACAATCCTTGGACAATATCTTTTTGAAAATTAAAAAATGATCATCCCAAAGATGCCTACAATGGCCGCAATCAACCCGTAGCATGTAGAAGCAATGTTGCCTGCTGCTCCGGATGGGGAGGTTTCGGTTGGGCCGGGAAAAGGTGATGTTGCTGGAGATGACAGTTGAGGCAACACAGTTATGAAAAGTTTCTGGTTCCCAGATTCACAGTGTCCGGGCACACTGCAAATGTACCATTTCTTCCCAGGAGTTGAGAGTGTAATCACATCATTTCCTGTAGTCAAGGGCACAATATCATCAGCTGCCTTGCACTCTTCGAATCCAGTTCCATTAACGCTCAACACATTGTGTGCTCCTGGCGTATACTTGAAAACTGCACCAAGAAATCAAATTGTCAAGAAAAAATGTTGAATGCAGTAGTAGTAAAATATGAATGCAGTTTGTTTAAGGAGAGTTGAGCTACCTAGTTTGTCTCCCACGTAAAATGCTTTTCCCTGAGCCCAAGTTTGATAATCAAAGCCTAGGGTCCAACCTGTCTTGTCACCAACGATATGCTCTGCTGCCAAGATTGAAGGAACAAAGACTGCAACAATGGCGATGATCATGAATATCCTACAAGACGCCATTACAACTTTTTTTTCTAGTTAAGCAATCTTCTCCCTCCTTTCTTCTTTGATTGACGTTGGTGGGATGTTTTTGTGATACGATTTGATTGTTGCAAAGTGTTCAAATATTGCAACCTTTTTATAGACTGGGAAAAAATAGTGGGGTCTAAGTTTTGTGGCGAGCCCATGGCCCGGCAATGGCACGACGCAGTTCTTGAATTAGTAGGTTGGCAACAATGACTCCCTTTTTTTTAATTGATCAATCCATCTTTCACGGTAAGTTACTTTGCTAGAGGCCATTCAGATTTTGTTTGCTACGCGAGACTTGTTCAACAAAAGAGACCGACATCATGCACTTCTTCCCTGCCAAATGTGGATACGAAGTTTATGATATTTTTGGCATTCTCGTAAGTTGGCCTGTATATGCTTTATTTGACTTTGGGCTTCGATGATCATTGTAATAATCTATTTTTAGATTATTTTCAAATTCATTTCATTGCACTGTTAAAAAAAAAATAGAAACAGTGCCCTTTTTAACAGCACTGTTCATCTCCTTCCTGCATGTGCAGAGGCAGGGAAGAAGAAAGATTTCGAAAATGTTTTCACGTCTTCCCTCTCTTTCCCCTTACACAAGCCACATCTCATACCCTGCCATCATTAATGGAGAAACAGAACCCATGCCCCGGTCACCATGCCCTGCGCTTGGACAGGTTATGGTGACCCTCTCCCCCGACTGCCTATAAAAACAGGGGAGAACTGGAGATGGAGAGTCGGGGGCGAATAGAGAGAAAGAAGAGAGGAGAAGAATGAAAAACAGAGGGGCGATTTTGGAGAAGGGAGACGAACAAAAAAATAAAAATAGACAAAGAACATAGGACAATAACGAAACAAAGAATAGAAGAGCAAGAGAGGAGGAAGGGCAGAAACAGAGGACAACACAGAGGAAGAAGAAACATTGTTTTTACCAGCAGCACCGCCGAGGATCCCCGCCCAGCAACCTAGAACCTGCAACGCCCTCCGGTAACCACCACCAGTCCTCCTCTTCACCCCACCCTTAAGCCACCGTCAACGACGGCAAGAAGAAGAAGAAGAAACGAAGAAGCTAGAGATAGAAATGGGGAGAAGAAACACAGGAAAAAACAAAAAGAAGAAGAAGAAGAGCTGCCGTCTGGAATCCCTCGTCTGCCATTCTTCCTCAACATTGACACAGCTGCCAGTGTTGGGTGTGGACACAACATGGTTGGTGGCAGCCATGTTAGACATGGCTAAAGTCAATGGTGGTTGCATGGTGGGTGCCTAACCAAAGAAATTGTTGCCCACCATTGTTGACTAAAGAAGAAACTTGTCTCCCACATCAGCTATAAATAGAGAGTGCCATTGATAGCTGAGGTGCACCACGAGATAGAGAGAAACACAGAGAGAGAGCTAAGGGTGAGAGTTGAGTTGAGTTTTTATATATTTTTTTACAATATTTTGATTAATATTAGTTTATATTTTTATATTATAAAAATATAAATTTAGTATTAAAATACTTAGTTTTTATAAAAAAAAAAGTTTTTATTTTTATATATACTATTAAATCTAGTATTAAAATATCTCATTTTCATAAAAAAAAATATTTTCTTGCATTAGACCTAGTTTTTCAAAGTTAAAACAATAATATTATATTTTTATATAACAAATACAACTTTTAAAAAATATATTTTAACATGCATTTTGGTTTTAATAATCAGTTTATTAATGTCATGAGAACTAGGTTAATATTTCGAAAACCTTCCCAAAAAAATATTTTATTTTGTTTTAGTATCTGGGATTATAAATTTACATCAAAAACATATTCTCGATATTCCAAAGGTATTTTTTTTGTTGACATAGAATGATTAGATTTTTACTTGATAAGATATAAATCTTCTTATTAAGAAAATTTTTTCTTAGACCGTAAATAGATCATTAACTAGAAAACTCAATAAAACTTCAAACAATTAAACAATATAACTTATTTTAGGTATGATATAGTTAGGGCTAATACCTTCTCTTTAAGCAATTAATCTCTGTATCTAATTTCTGAAACAAATTAGGATTTCTAATAATCAAAATATTAGATAATGATTTCTATTTTATTTTTTCACTAATAAAAAACAACAATTCTTTATTTTTTCATATTTTTCAGATATATTCACTTACCTAAAAGTGAAAGATTCGACGCTATATCACACACATGCTATAATTATTGCTATTGTTTAAAGAGTTATCGGCATTGGCTTCTTGCAGGATGTTCAAGATAATTGCAATTGTTGTATTCTTTGTCCCTTCAGTTTTCAATTACAAGATATAAATAGAGAATGTATTAATTTGTATGAAAATAGTGCACATCAAATTATTATTAAAAATTTTATTAAATTTTATTAAGTGTATGTGTATGAAAATAATAATTGTTATTTTTATATGAATAAATGGATAGATTAACATGAATAACAACCACATCTCTTTATAGTATATTTATTGCTAACAAATTAACTAATCCAAACTTATCGAACTAGAACAATGTGAGAATTTTTTTCAAGCAAAAAAAAATTGTGTTTTTGAAAATCTAATTTCTCCTATCCTTAAAATAGAATGTTGAAGACAAAGTTATCGGTGAATATTAATTTCATATTAATGATGATGAGTAAATTATATATGTTATGTTAGTAGTATGTCACTTGAATTTTAAAAACAGTATTAAAATATGAATGACAATACTATAATTATACAATATCGATCTTAATGAGTTATTTGATACGGCTAATAGAAATGAAATATATAAACCTCTAATTAATTTCTCCACTACAAGATGATAGAAGCTTCCTCGGCGAACAATCTTGTTTTAAAATTGATTGATTATATTGATAAATTTATCAATTGAATTTTTTCATGGATTATAAGTTAAATATTGACTTACTTGAATTGTGTTGATGATTGAAAAGTATTTATCTACTTCACAATTAATAATCAGTTTATTAATGTCATAAGAACCAGGTTAATATTTCGAAAACCTTCCCAAAAAAATATTTTATTTTGTTTTAGTATTTGGGATTATAAATTTACATCAAAAATGTATTGTCGATATTCCAAAGGTATTTCTTTTATTGACATAGAATGATTAGGTTTTTACTCGATAAGATATAAATCTTCTTATTAAAAAAACTCAATAAAACTTCGAATAATTAAACAATATAACTTACTTTAGATATGGTATAGTTAGGGCCAATACCTTCTCTTTAAGCAATTAATCCCTTTATCTAATTTTTGAAATAAATTAGGGTTTCTAGTGATCAAAATATTAGGTGATGATTTCTATTTTATTTTTTTTATTAATAAAAAACAACAATTCTTTGTTTTTTCATATTTTTCAGATATATTCACTTACCTAAAAGTGAAAGATTCGACGCTATATCACACACATGCTATAATTATTGCTATTGTTTAAAGAGTTATCGGCCTTGGCTTCTTGCAGGATGTTCAAGATAATTGCAATTGTTGTATTCTTTGTCCCTTCTGTTTTCAATTACAAGATATAAATAGAGAATATATTAATTTGTATGAAAATAGTGCACATCAAATTATTATTAAAAAATTTATTAAATTTTATTAAATTTATGTGTATGAAAATAATAATTGTTATTTTTATATGAATAAATTGATAGATTAACATGAATAACAACCACATCTCTTTATAGTATATTTATTGCTAACAAATTAACTAATCCAAACTTATCAAACTAGTACAATGTGAAAAAAAAAATTAAGCAAAAAAAAAGTTATGTTTTTGAAAATCTGATTTCTCCTATTCTTAAAATAGAATGTTGAAGACAAAGTTATCATGAATATTAATTTCATATTAATGATGATGAGTAAATTATATATGTTATGTTAGTAGCATGTCATTGAATTTTAAAAACAGTATCAAAATATGAATGCCAATACTATAATTATACAATATCGATTTTAATGAGTTATTTAATACAGCTAATAGAAATTAAATATATAAACCTCTAATTAATTTCTCCACTACAAGATGATAGAAGCTTCCTCAGCGAACAATCTTGTTTTAAAATTGATTGATTATATTGATAAATTTATCAATTGAGTTTTTTCATGGATTATAAGTTAAATATTGACTTACTTGAATTGTGTTGATGATTGAAAAGTATTTATCTACTTCACATAATATATCTCTTGGTTATTGGATATAAAACATAGTTTTCATATTTGTAATAATATGTAATAACTAAAGTAAATTAAAGATTGTCTAAAGATAAAATGGATCTATAAGTTGATAACGACGCAATAATTGCTTTATTAGCTATAAAAACTTATCATTTTACTTTGTAAAATAGGTTAATATTAGAACATTATAATTTTTATTTTATTCTAATACTTTCTAGAAATATCTTAGTTGTTTTTTTATTTAGCTATGAATAGATTAAAACTTATTATTAGAGGAAAATGTTGTTCTTTTTTTATAATAATAGTATTTATTATAGATTTGGTATTTTCATGTTGAATGGTTGATGAAATTGATAGTACACTAAAATTTAAAAATGACACTAAATAAGACAATTCCATCATTTATAGTTACAAGATGGAGGGGAATTGATATTACACCAAAATTGAAGTAGAGGAAGTATTATAAAAATAAAATTAATTTTATAGCATTGATTTAATTTTGTATGGCTCTTAGCCTTTTATCTTATACAAAGATTATTCTATATTTATAATAAGTTATTTACAGAAAAAATAAATCAATCAAATCTTTTTATGTTTACAACTCATGTACAATAAATTAAGAAAAATTATATCTTATTATATTAATTTTGCTATTCTAGAAATTATCTGTATTAAATGATGCCTTACTATATAATATGCTATGTCTTCTTGGAAGTACAAATTAAGGCATGTGATCTATGGTTGCCATGGTTACATATGAATCATTTAAAGAAATGACTGGTTGCTTTGGTGCATTTTCAGATATGCTATGTCTTCTTGCTAGCCTCTCCTAGCTCTATCCCTGTTCTACCAGACAGTTTCCACTACCAGCTTCGAGCTTTTGAGGATCTTAATTTTAATTTTTTTTTCTATCATTTCCTGTTATATCTCATTATTTTTTGGAAATCTTTGGAATTGGTAAATTTATTGAAGTCCATTGTTATAGAAATGTGGATTGCTGCATTTTATTAAAATAAAACAATTCATGTAAAAAGTACATGCATTTTCTTTCATTAATGTTGAATCTCATTTAAAATTAAAAAATTGGAGTTGAAAAAAATATTAACACGTGCTCAAATGTAATTATTTATCTATATAAAGCTTAATTTCCCCTCCAGTGTTGCCTTTGGTGATTTTGCAGATAAAAAAGCTGCAATCTACATGAACTTGTATTTTTGAGAAGTCACCGATCTTGATACCACCCATCAAATATTGTTGATATTTTCTAGAGTGTTCTGGAACTTTTTGTTTTTTAATTATATTGTTAATTATAAATAAAATTATTAATTGATTAAAAATTATTGGTGTTATTTAATGGTTTTCGGATAAATTTATATTAAATTAAAATTTTATATTAAATATTATACACGGAATCACAAATAATTAAAAAATCATCAGTAATATTTGGTGGTTTCTCTCTCCACCTCCTTCTCTTCTTCTCCGTGATCAAGTATATCTTCTTCTCTTTTCTTCTTAAAATTTTTAATTAGTATACTTTACGACTTTTTTCTTTCTCTTCTTAGCTTCACTTGTAATGATATTAAAGTTAGATTTTTTTTTTCTTCTATTTTCATGTTTTTTTACTATATTTGTTTTTTATTTTATTTTTAATTATTTTTGTTCTTAATAATTGTATGAATATTGTTGTAGGATTTTTTTTGTTTTCATATTAAATCAATTTTTAGTTGATTTAAATATTGGTTGCAAATTTGTTTGAGTTGACTTTTTTCTTCTTTTTTCCAAGTATTTTAAGTATTATAGAGTATTTATTTATTTTAGTTAAATTATTTTATAGTTTTGTAAAATAGATTTTTTAAAAAAATATTTTTAAATAATTACTAGCAGAATTACATACGATATTTTATTGAGGGAAGTACCGACGAACTGAAGCAAGTAATTTTTTTTTTATGCTTTTTTCATCATAAAATTCATTGGTAATAATATTTTTTTATTGCCAACGAACTTACAGACAGACAAAGAATTATCAATAAAAGATTCATCGACGGAATATTTTTGTTGATGATTTTGTTGGTAAATTAATTACCAACAGAATGATAGTACAAATACTAAAAAAAAATATGTCGATAAAGATTGGATTGTGGCAGTGGTTGTCTTATTTTAGGTGAGAAAAATATAAAGATTGTGGCAGTGGTTGTCTTATTTTAGGTGAGAAAAAAAGTGATTGTTTAATTTTTATAATTTGATAGCTAGAGAAATGAAATAGTTTAAGAGTGATTTTCTCTTTTATATATATATATATATAAAGAAATGAAAATAATGGGAAAATTTTCTTTGAACTTCTTATAGATATTCGAACTTCTTCTTTATTATTTTAAAAAAAAAAACCTTCCATTGGATTTTTTATTTTTTAAAAAATGTTGAAGTACTGGTCTAAAACCATATCAGCTCTCATAAAGCATTAACTTGATATTACGCGTATGTTATGGCTACCTGACGAGTAAGGATCAGAATTCCTATAATTATAAATGTATACATTGACAACTCTTCGATTTCCTCGTTTTTATACATGGCTAGCACATTCCTGTTATAATAATATGTTTGGAGTATGGTAAAAATTATTTAATAATATTTTTAAATTTTTTTAAATTTATATTTGATATTGACACATTAAAATAATTTTAAAATATTAAAAAATAATAATTTAAAACTAAAACAATTTCAAGAGCACGATCAGAATGAAATGTAAAACCATACCTTACAGTTGGAGGACCTTAGCATATATGCAAGGGGGCTGTGAAGTCAATGTCAATAATATTGCTAAACCAAACTGATTATATAAAATCCACGTCTTTAAGCACGTATTCAATCCCTAGTTGGTATACATTAAGCCCATTTTATAATGATAATCATTTCCATTCAGAAATTAAAAGAAAAATAACACTTTGTATATAAAATCAAAATCTAGTTTTCATCTAGTTTTCATGTCATAATTATTAAACGCGATTCAAAAATTAACCTGATCAAGTGGCTAGGTCTCTTAGATCACATAAGTCGATCTTAATTATATATATATATATATTTAAGGTTTTAATATATTACAAAAAAAATATTAGAAATAATATATATATGGATGTATATTTTGCATAAAATATAGTATAGTTATTCCACATCAAAAAAAAGTTAAAGAAACAATCTTTATACATGTGGACTTTAAAAAAAAATATATGGGATATAAATATGAAGTATAATGTAGTTATTCTATAATGTTATGGCTCCTTGACAAGTAAGGATGAGAATTTCTATAATTAAATATGAAGTATATATATTGTCAACTCTTCGATTTCCTTGCTGTCCATGGCTAGCACATTCCTGTTATAATAGTTTGTTTGAGGTATGGTAGAATTTCTTGTTTAAAGTATTTTTTATTTATAAATATATTATAATTATATTTTTTTAAATTTATTTTTAATACTAACATATCAAAATAATTAAAAAATATTAAAAAATAATAATTTAAAACTAAAATATTTTAAAGACCGCCATCAGAATGAAATGTAAAACCATACCTTACAGTTGGAGGACCTTAGCATATATGCAAGGGGGCTGTGAAGTCAATGTCAATAATATTGCTAAACCAAAATGATTAAATAAAATCCACGTCTTTAAGCACGTATTCAATCCCAACTTGGTATACATCAAGCCATTTTATAATGATCATCATATCATTTAGAAATTAAAAGAAAATTAATCATCTTACCACTTTCTATATAAAGAATCTAGTGTACAGTTATTAAAATCTTGGTTAAGAAGTTCATCTGATTAAGTGGACAGGTTTTAAATTACCTAGATTGACCTGAGTTTATATTAAAAAATACAAAAAAAAATTACATTTAAGATTTTAACATTTTATATGAAAAGATATTAGAAATAATACATATGGATATATTTTTAGTATAAAATATAGTATAATTATCCTACATTAAAAAGTTAAAGAAATAATTTAGATTAATATAGACTATATAAAAAATATAGGATATAAAATATAATATAGTTTATCCTAAAAAAAATATGAGATATAAAATGTAGTATAACTATCCTATATCAAAAAGTTAATATATCCCACATTAATATTTTTAGGGTTTATTAAAAAAAAAAATCACGTTTCATCTAAGGTTATGTTGGATTACGTGGCTCACCTGGATTTTAAATTGACCGGACAAGTCTCTAGATTTAACCGGACTATTACATATTCAGATTTTTTTTATTTGAAACTCAATCAAGATTCCGGTTCAAAACACCGGCTAGATCGGTTTCATAATTATGTTCCATATATAGTAACAAAGGGCTAAGCCTCTTTCCTTGTGTCCTATCGTATGTCTCTCGGTGTTCATCATGACTAGCTGCCATGTATTACTCTTCCTAGCTCTCTTTGTTTTTTCAGCAAATGCAGATGGTGAGATTTTCTTTTTCATTTTTTCATTTTTTTCTTCTTTCAGTATTTACTCAATTCATCTAATTTCTAACTATTTCAAACTTCAAAAAACTCTAGTTAGCATTGATTGTGGAGCATCCGAGTCTTACACTGACGAAAATTCGATAACTTGGAGGGGAGACGATGACATCTTCCAAGACAGCTTCTCTGAAGTGGTGCAATCTAGCAACTCGGTATCACATGTAATGAGCACTCTTAGGGTGTTCACCTCTCGGAAAAAGAATTGTTACTTTGTCACAGTCGACAAGGGTCCACTTCTTGTTCGTGCCAGCTTCTACTATGGAAATTATGACAGAAAACTATCCCCTCCATCTTTTGATCTGCTTATTGATGGCAACCACTGGACAAAAGTCATTACCTCACTCGATCGACTTGTATATTATGAGGTAGTCTACGTTGTCCAAAGTGACGCGACTAGCATCTGCCTTGCCCAAACACAACCTAACCAGTTTCCATTTATATCCGCACTTGAGGTTAGGAGCTTGGGTCCTAAAATGTATAACTATGTTGATCCGAAATATGCACTGTTTGTAAGGTCCAGGTTTGCTTATGGTGCAAGTGCGACTGTAAGGTACATAATGATCGATACTTTGGCCATCGTTGTTCTTGTGTTCTTTCCTTTCAGAGTCACATTTTATCACGTAGTTCTTACAACTTGTGGATAATTATCAGGTATCCGGATGATGTTTATGATCGCATTTGGGTTCCAGAAAGCGGTGGTACTGGGGTAATTTCAGTGGCAAGCGAAGCAATATCCTATGAAGTTGATGTACCAGAAGAGCCTCCGGAAGCAGTCTTGCAGAATGCTATTACAACCTCAAGCTTGTCTCAAAGTTTAACTTATATCCCTGATTTTGCAGATAAAAAAACTGCAATCTACTTGAACTTGTATTTCTCAGAAGTCACCGATCTCGATACCACCCAGAAGAGATCGTTTAGGATTTACATCGATAACAATCCTATATCAAAGCCCATTATCCCACCTTATGGAAAAGTGACAGAGATGTTAATTAACTATACAGCTTCTTCAAACACCTCGTTTTCGTTGGTTTCCACCCTCGATTCTACACTTCCTCCACTTATCAATGCCATGGAAGTCTTTTCTGTTAGCGATCCTCTAGTAGCTGGAACCAACAGCAAAGATGGTATGCATTAATCTTTTTGACCCATTAACATAGCTGGTTTATTTGGATACAATTAATATTGGATTTATTTCTGAATATGCTGACAGATAACTTTTCATGTCTTTCAGTGGGAGGCTTAGTTGAGCTCCAAACGCAATTTAGTGTATTACAAGGATGGTATGGTGATCCATGTCTCCCTTCTCCATATACATGGGACTGGATTAGCTGTAGCAATGACGTTATACCTCACGTGACAGCATTGTAAATAATCTACTTCCCTTCCATCATCAGAAAGAATTTCAAAGTATACATTTTTTTCTTTACTTGTTTATAATATTTTTGAGTCTTTCAGGGACCTTAGTAGCTTTGGTCTTTCAGGGAAACTTCCGGATTTTAGTTCCATGGATTCCCTTGTGACAATGTGGGTGATAGATCAATCATTAAGTAAACTGCTTATGAGTTGAACCATTTTCTGATATCTTCGTGTTCTAACACAATGCTAGCAATTTGTTTGCAATTGAATTTCAGCGATTTGCACAATAATAGTTTAAGTGGACCTATTCCAGATTTCCTTGGAGCCTTTCCTTACCTCAAAGAACTGTAAGATTCTCCCAGATGATCCCTTGTTAGTTGTTAAAAAATGAATGCTCTTGTAAGGATTCCTGGCATGGTTTCTGATAAGAGTGATTTGTAGGCAAAAATCGTGTGGTGCAAACATGAAACAAGATTTGCATTTTCGAAAAATAACGCAATAATCTTTCCTTTCCTTTTTCTTCAATCTAGGAATTTGGCTGATAATTCCTTCAGTGGACCGATACCTCCATCAATATCAAGTAATAAGATGTTGAAATTAGTGTGAGTGCCTATGCAAAAACAGTTTAGTTTTATCGAAATCTCTCATTAGTTCTCAAGGTGTAGTTTCTTAATTTGATGATTAATTCAAATGTTCTGATGTATCCTGGAACATTTTCAGGGTATCAGGAAATCCAGGCTTGTGTGTCTCCGGCAAGTCCTGTAAGCCAACAAGCACAGATGGCACTAAGAGTTCACCAACTCCCTCAAGCAGCAGCAAAAAGAGTAACAAGCTTCCAATAATACTTGGAACCACAATTCCAAGCTTCATAATTTTCTGGGCTATAGTGGCATTTATATTGCACCACAGGAGAAAAACAGCAGCCATAGCTGCAATCACCGCAGGTTAGCAAGCAGAAAACTATTTAAATTACAACATGATAAACGACATCTGAATTTCAATTCAAACTTCATGTTTCACTTTTAACATTTTCTTTTTCGGTTCGTCTAGGACAAGCTGCTGGCTCGGATATGCCTTCTCATGGTCAGGGATCACCCGGCAATGTGATGATGGGTAAAATGGGTGAAGCTGCCGCGAATGAGATCACGGTCAATATACACGGCCAAACAACCACAGGGACGACTGGTAGTTAATCACTCAGATCCACAGGAACATGGAAGCAACAATGACTGATGAGAAAAACACCTAACTAATTTATTTCCTCAAATATCCTTTCGGCATATCATTTCTCCAAGCATGCAGATGTTGTATCCAAGCTCCACGAAGTCAAAGATCATGTGTTAGGAAGCTGAGTGACATTATTTGAAAAATTTACCTGATTGTACCTTCAAATATACCTTATTTTCTTTGCAAACGGATTTCAACTGGGTAGGAGGTCGAAATCTCCGATGCGATAAATTTGCAAGTTGCCCTCTATTTTGAGTTATTTTGGGGAAACGTCAATTTAGTTCTTAACCTTTCAATTGAGATTCAACACAATAAATTAATCTTTTCAGTGATTGAATTGTTAAAAGAAAGTGATGAAATGATCCGTAGAAAAAACCATTTAGCCGTACGATTCAAGGACCTTAGCAAGTGGGCAGTGAAGTCAATGTCAACATCGCAAAATGAGGCATGGATTCTGCTAGATCCACTCCCTTTAAGATTAATGGATTCCATCCCAGTTGAGGTAGAACATAGGCTTATTTGATAAATGATAATCATCCATTAAGCGGTATTAAGACTCGTAATCGACAGCAATTAAAAGAGAAAAGTTGTAAAGTAAAAACAAATGAGCTGAAACTTAGAGAGAAATATATATTCAAGGACCGTAACATGGATATATACATGAAATAGCTACATTTTGGGGCTGTTAAGTCACAATTGTAATCATAAGACTTGAGTTTAGCAAGTTATATATAGAAAATGTTATATTTTGATTTAATTAATAGTATAATTAAATGTATAAATAAATATATATTACATATAACATAAATTATATAAAGATGTTTGAATAATTATAAGAAGATTCATTATTATGTGTGAATTAGAAAAAAAATTCTATATATTTCTCCAATAATATTATGGATCGACAAATCCTTAACACTATAAAATGAGATTTGTGAAGGGTTATATTATCCAACAGAAACAGGTCCTTAGCCAGCAATAGAGCAAGAATCGAAATGTATGGAAATTAAGAATTTTGTCTTCTATCTGAACAGCTGTTTCTAAAGCCATATTAAGGTTAATGTTGAGTAGTAGTGCTATATTATTGAAATATAATTAGCCTACAAACCAACATCTAAAGAATGAATATAAATAATAAAAGGAATAAACAATCCTTGGACAATATCTTTTTGAAAATTAAAAAATGATCATCCCAAAGATGCCTACAATGGCCGCAATCAACCCGTAGCATGTAGAAGCAATGTTGCCTGCTGCTCCGGATGGGGAGGTTTCAGTTGGGCCGGGAAAAGGTGATGTTGCTGGAGATGACAGTTGAGACAACACAGTTATGAAAAGTTTCTGGTTCCCAGATTCACAGTGTCCGGGCACACTGCAAATGTACCATTTCTTCCCAGGAGTTGAGAGTGTAATCACATCATTTCCTGTAGTCAAGGGCACAATATCATCAGCTGCCTTGCACTCTTCGAATCCAGTTCCATTAACGCTCAACACATTGTGTGCTCCTGGCGTATACTTGAAAACTGCACCAAGAAATCAAATTGTCAAGAAAAAATGTTGAATGCAGTCGTAGTAAAATATGAATGCAGTTTTTTTAAAGAGATCAGTTGAGCTACCTAGTTTGTCTCCCACGTAAAATGCTTTTCCCTGAGCCCAACTTTGATAATTAAAGCCTAGGGTCCAACCTTTCTGGTCACCAACCATATGTTCTGTTGCCAAGATTGAAGGAACAAAGACTGCAACAATGGCGATGATCATGAATATCCTACAAGACGCCATTACAGCTTTTTTTTTCTAGTTAAGCAATCTTCTCCCTCCTTTCTTCTTTGATTGACGTTGGTGGGATGTTTTTGTGATACGATTTGATTGTTGCAAAGTGTTCAAATATTGCAACCTTTATATAGACTGGGAAAAAATAGTGGGGTCTAAGTTTTGTGGCGAGCCCATGGCCCGGCAATGGCAGCAATTAAGGCAAGGACGGCAATGGCACGACGCAGTTCTTGAATTAGTAGGTTGGCAACAAGGACTCCCTTTTTTTTAATTGATCAATCCATCTTTCACGGTAAGTTACTTTGCTAGAGGCCATTCAGATTTTGTTTGCTACGCGAGACTTGTTCAACAAAAGAGACCGACATCATGCACTTCTTCCCTGCCAAATGTGGATACGAAGTTTATGATATTTTTGGCATTCTCGTAAGTTGGCCTGTATATGCTTTATTTGACTTTGGGCTTTGATGATCATTGCCATTGTTTAAAGACTTGTCGGTATTGGCTTCTTACAGGATGTTCAAGATAATTGCAATTGTCGTATTCCCTGTCCTTTCGGTTTTCAACTACCAGAAATAAATAGAGAATACTATTAATTTGCATGAAAATAGTGCACATCAAATTATTATTAAAAATTTTATCTGAATTTTATTATAAGTGTGTGTATACATAATTATTGTTATTTTTATATGAATAAATGGATAGATCAACATGAATAACAAAAATATCTCTATATAATATATTTATTGCTAACAAATTAACTAAACCAAATTTTTTAAACTAGTACTATAATTTGAGAATTGTTTTCCAGCAAAAGACAAAGATTATATATTTTTGAAATATGATTCATCCTACCCTTGAAAGAGGTTGTTAAAGACAAAGTTATTGGTAAATATCAATTTCATATTAATGATGATAAATAAATTATATATTGTTAGTAGTATGTCACTTAAACTTCAAAAGTATTATCAAAATATAAATGTTAATACTATAATTATATATTTCAATGAGTTGTTTGATAAAACTAGCAAAATTAAAATATATAAATCTCTAATGAATTTTTCCACTACAAGATTATAGAAAATTCTTTTATGAACAATCGTGTTTTAAAATTAATTGACTATATTGATAAATTAGACAATTAAGTTTTATCATGGATTATAAATTAAATGTTAACTTACTTAAAATGTGTTAATTATTGAAAACTACTTGTCTATTTCATATAGTATCTCTTGATTATTAGATATAGAACATGGTTTTTATATCTGCAATAATATATAGTGACTAAAGTAAAATAGAAGATGACCTGAAAACAAAGTAAATCTATGAGTTGATAATGACACAATAGTTTTGTATTAGTTATAAAAACTTATCATTTAACTTTGCAAAACATGTTGATACTAGATTTTTATAATTTTTATTTTATTAATATAGTATTTTTTTAGAAACATCTTAGTTGTTTTCTTATTTAGTTACGAATGGATTAAAACTTATTTTTTTTTTTTTAGATTAACATGGGTGTCCGGGCCAGCTTGCGCGCACCACGACTAATCCCACGGGTCCTGAAGTTAACGACTATGTAAGCCTCCAGTGGCCATCATATGAGCAACCAAGGACTCGAACTTGAGATCATAGAGAGAGCAAATTCCTTGATCCCAAGTCTTTACCACTTGACCACGACCTAGATGGTTTGAATTAAAACTTATTATTATAGGACAATGTTGTTTTTTTTAATGATAATAATAATGTTTATTATGGATTTAGTATTTATACAGATAATTTGTATATAGTTAATTTAGAAATTTTCATTTTCAATAGTTGATGAAATTGACAGTACACTAAAATTTAGAAATCACACTAAATGAAACAATTCCCTCATTTATAGTTACAAGATGGCAGGGAATTGATGTTGCATTTAAATTAAAGTAGAGGGTGTGTTATAAAGATAAAGTTAATTTTATAGTTTTGATTTAATTTCATATTATTATAAAGATAAAATTAATTTTATAGTTTTGATTTAATTTCATATGATTTTTAGCCTCTTATCCTATATAAACATAGTAAGTTATTTACAGAACACTAAATCATGCAAGTTTTTTTGTGTTTACAACTCATATGCAATGAATTAAAAAAATTATGTCTTGTTATATTAGTTTTGCCCCTCAAAAAAATTATCCTAGATTCACACCTGAATCGTCGTTATTAAATAATGACAAACTATAATATGCTATGTCTTCTTGGAAATACCAGAGGCATGTGATTTATGGTTGCCATGGTTTCCACTACCAGCTTGGTGCTTTCGTTACCAGGTAGCTTGAGGATCTTTATTTTATTTTATTTTTCTATCATTTCCTGTTATATCTCATTATTTTTTGGAAATCTTTGGAATTGGTAAATTTATTGAAGTCCATTGTTATAGAAATGTGGATTGCTGCATTTTATTAAAATAAAACAATTCATGTAAAAAGTACATGCGTTTTCTTTCATTAATATTGAATCTCATTTAAAATTAAAAAATCAGAGTTGAAAAAAATATGAACACGTTCTCAAATGTAATTATTTATCTATATAAAGCTTAATTTACCCTCCAGTGTTGCCTTTATGATTATTCGCTCCTTGTATTTGAATCGATGTAATTATCAAAGTTATTAATTTGGATGATAAATTGAGTAGTTTAATCAAGTTGATGCAGATTTATTAGAATTAATTTAAAAAAATATTATTTAAAAAAATTGAAACAATTCTTTTTAAAAATTATAATATTTTTTTTATAAAAAATCTAGATTTTAACCAAGTTGACCAAGATATCGATACTCGATATCGCAATGACCTTAAAAAAATAGATATTTGACATTTTATTCTTTAAAAAAAAATATTTAGTCTTATAAAAAAATCATCACTTAATATTATATTATAGTTATTAGACAGATTATGATAAGAAACAGATTATACTAAAAGAATATATCAATACCCCTAAAATATTTTACCTTAAATAACTTGTATTATTGGTCTATATATAATATTCATAACTCTAACCTTACTAAATATTACACTAGAAACAATACTTTAAATATTGGTATTAGTGAGTATTGCACCAAAAAGATCTAATATTCATGGCTTTAATATTAATGAACATTAAGCTGAAAATAATACTCGGAATTCTAACATTGCTTAGTACTCGGAAAATCCTATTAATTTTTTTATTTTGGTATTAATAAGTATTGTACTAAAAATAATATTTTCAATCATATAAAATAAAATTCTCCCGAATACACATGTAATAATTGCCTAAAAACTTAAATAAAATAACAATTATTGTCATCATGCCTATTCACGTGTTGCTCTTTCTTTTAAATGCAGTGTTAATCACGATAATAGAAGAAGAAAAGAAAACCAGTATCATCATAGTTGTTAAACATGTCTAGTATTACGTGATTTTTTTTTTAAATGACATGATGAATAATATTTATAATTTATTAATAATTTTACTGATGGATTTTACTTTCAGAATTTATTTCATTAGTAATTTTATTAATAAAATCATTACGTCATTGTTTTTTTTATTTTATTTTAATTATTTTATTTTTCATTATAATTTCCTCGAGAATATATTTTTTTTGGTAAAATCCATTGATAATTTACTAACAAAAATATTATCTTGATTTTTCTATTTATATTTATCGATTTTACGGTGATGAAGTTTGCTTAACCTCCTAATTAAGAATGGTGCCTCCCCGGGTTAGGCTAGAGTTTTATAAAAGGGAAGCAGACAGAAGGAAATGAGCCATCGTCTCAAGCTGCTGCAATTTGTCGACTGCCATGGAAGCATTTACATATAAACAAATAAAGTGATGTGTTCAGGCATCAATTTCTAAAGGGAACTTGAGTGGGTGGGCTTATTGGAGGCATGAGATATTCTCAAATCTTGTGTGTTTCCGCCTACCGTCCTCTGATAGCTATTATTTAATGCACATGAATAGTACTAGGCAATAAAAAAATATAGATTCGTATTGCAATTACATCATTTCTAAATATAATATGAAAGAACATTTCTTAGTTGCCTTTTTTCAGAACTTTCTTCGAGTGGAGGCTGTTGCAAAAGCTACCGAACCTTACCTGTTGATTTCTTGTGCTTTATATTCTAATCGCATTTGAGAAAGACAGAGCATTGCTTGCTTCCTTGAGTGTGCTCTTTCTGGACTTCTGGCTCTTTTTAGTGCTCTCTTCATTTTGATTTTCTTTCGTTCTTCTCTACCAGAACCAGCCAAACTCCCTCCCCCATTTTCGTTATATAGACGTAGAGAACTACTTTTGGATTCTTCATTTTCTTTTACTGGCTTAAAGCAACCCTTTTCTGCCTCAAATATTATCGGTTTCTTGATCTTTTTGGCCTAATGGGGCGTGCTGGGATCTTAACAAATTCCACAATGGTTTGTGCTCCATTGATGGCTCGATCTGTTGAGCAAATGGTGATTGACATGCAGAGTGCAGAGGCACAGGGTGCTGATGCTGTGGAGGTCAGGCTGGACTACATCAACAGCTTCCAGCCTAGCCAAGATCTGGAAACTATCATCAGAAACAAGCCATTGCCCCGTCATCATTGTGCACAGGTTCTATTCTATTCGGTGCTTGAATACTTTTTTTTTTTTTAGTTTTTGAATTATCATTAATTACATCATATAAACCAAGGTCCGCACAAAGAAATTGAAAATAACAGATAGGATGGAGAAGGCTTGGAATGGAATATGCCTCTCTCTTCCTTTATTAGATTTTCCTCCTCCTTTTTAACTGGTAGCCTTTTTCTAGTTAGGGAGTTAATTTATCGATGGTAATTTATTTGTTCTTCTTGTTTCAGGAATTTTGTATTTAATCATTCTATTTTTAAATTCATCTTTAACTTATTTTTTTCCCGTCCATTTCTTGTTATTTCTCAATTTGTTTTATTTTTTATTAAAAAATAGTAAAATGAAGTAGATAATAGGGAGATATTGATGAGCAAAAGAGAGTGTTTTTCGAAACAAAATACTACTAATTTATGTATGGTTTAGAAGTTTTTTATACTTTAGGGAATAATTAATTTGTTTTAATAAACTATTGTGGATAAGATAAAATTAAATCTTTGGTTATTAAATGAGGCTTGACTCAATTGTTTGTTCTCTTTGTTGGGTGTCAAAAAATCAATTCAAAACTAATTTAATTTGAGGTACTTGATATAATATATCATATATCATTTGATCAAAATCCGTCTTAATATTTTATTTTTCTTATAAAAATCTATTGTTTTTATTAATCCATGTCAATTTAAATTAATTCGGTTAATTCATAATCCAATCTTTTGATTATGTATTTTTTTAATTACTATGATCAAAAATTTAAAACTTTGCATGACTTTGAGAATATGTTGGTAAGTGTGGTAGTTTATATTTTTAAGTGTTTTTAAAAAATATTTTTTTAATGATTTTAATATGTTAATATAAAAAATAAAAAAAATTATTTTAATAAAATTTTAAAAAAATACTTTTAAAAAAATTAATAACTTACCTTCTCATATTTATGAGGCATATGGGCGTGCTTCTTAATGGGACCAAAAGCAACACTCAAAGGTGGGACCGATATGCTTGGGTTTGTGCTTGGTGGGTTTGTCACAATTTAAGGTGTATTTACTTTTTTAAAAGTAATTTTTAAAAAATTATTTTTTAAATTTTTTTGTATTTGTTTATTATTAAAAAATTTAATCAATAAAAAACATTTTTAATAAAAAAAAATTAATTTGATTTTCAGAAAAGTATTTTCTTTTTAAATCAAAAAAATTTAATTTGATTTTCAGAAAAGTATTTTTCTTTTATTTTAGGTGACAAATACTTTTCAAAAATTATAAAAAATTTAGAAATATCATATTATTTGTTGATTATATCAAATTTTTAATTGCTCTATATATTTTGTTTTGAATATTTATTTTTCAATTTTATCCCTTAAAATTTAATTTTTATATTAATTTTAGTCCTCATTTTTATTTTGCTTTTCCCTTATCATTTTTAATTAAATTTTTTTATCAATCAAATTTGATCCTTATTATTTTAATTGTTACTTATTTTATTTGAAATAATTTATGAAATATTAATTATTATTATTTTAATTTCTTCATCTTTCAAATTTTTTATTTTTTAGATTCTCTATTAATTTGATTATTATTTATTTTATTTGAGATAATTTATGAAATTATTTTTT
This sequence comes from Populus euphratica, assembly GCF_000495115.2. Lineage (NCBI taxonomy): Eukaryota > Viridiplantae > Streptophyta > Magnoliopsida > Malpighiales > Salicaceae > Populus > Populus euphratica. The sequence goes on from NW_011499862.1 coordinate 122,958, forward strand.
TTTCAATTTCATTATCATTCAATTTTTAATTTGTAAGATTTGTTTCTCATTATTTTAATAAACTTAAAAAAATAAAACATTAATAAGTTAGTTTCCACCTTATTTTCTATAACATAAATAAATATTGAAAAGTTTTTTGTAATTTATTTTTCATTACACTATTAAACATCGAAAAATAATTCACTTTTTTAAAATTTATTTTTTAAAAAAAAATACTTTTCAGCGAACAAACAAGCATTAGGCTCTTTCATTTTCTTCCTCCTTTGTCTTGTCTTTATGGAAAGAAAAAAAAAATCATAGTTAAAATGTTAAAACACAAAACAGAGAGAACAAAATTTGAGTTGTGTTGGCCCCAAGCTAAACTTTCGTATCAGTACATTAGATTCATCACTGATAAAAATTGTCGAGGTCCAAGTGAAGGTTTCATGGACTAGATGTTCCTGTTAACAAATAATAAGGAAGGATCATATTTTGATGATGAGGTGTGTGGTTGTAATCATATTTGCAAACTAGAATTTAAAGAAACAAATAAAGATGTAGAATTCTTTAATAAAATAATTTATGTTTTAGAACTTTCAGCATGTCAAGCACTTCAAACACTAACAAGACAGTCAACTTAGAAGGCATGCGTGCATGTTACTAAGCACAAAATCTTCAATCACTTCCATGCTAATTATATCATTATTGTACCAGGCCGAGGTGGGAAGGTGGTCAGTATGAAGGGGATGAGCACACAAGGTTGGAAGCACTTCGTTTAGCACATGACCTGGGAGCTGATTATATTGATGTTGAGCTCAAGGTAGTTTATGAAGTTCTTTTGAGGATTGAAGCAGGTAGAAAATCGGCAAAACGTGTGAAGTTTTATCAGAAAAGTTGAAATGTTTGAATTTAGTGATCATGTTGATTTTTTCTGCCTGTAACTTGCACAGGGAACAATGTGAGAGAAGTTGATGATCGATTATATCACCGTTCGATATAAACAATTAACATTGTGTGAAGTCCTAACACAGTTAGAATTGTATGCTATTCTCTCTCAGGTTGCATCTGATCTGGTACGGGAAGTGAAAAACAAGCATCAGACTGGTGGCAAAGTCATTGTATCATCTTATTTGAGTGGCGCGACCCCTTCAAAAGAAGATCTCGGCCATCTTGTTGCAAGCATGCAAGCTACCAAAGCAGATATCATTAAAGTCGTTTCTAATGCAAATGATATTACAGAATTGGAAAGGATTTTTCATTTGCTTTCACATAGTGAGGTATGATACATCATGGTAAAACTTTATGCCTTTAAGGTGTATAGAAATGGAAAGATGTTTGGACTGTATGAAATTAAAGAATCTAGATGCGGCATGCATCACTCAATAGTTTATGAATAAAAGGAGAACATACATCACTCATACAATGAAGTTCCTTACTACAGAAGTAGATTGGAAATCAGAAATGAAAGTGAAGATCTTCGAAACTTATGATTTTTTAGTTATATTTCAATTTCAAATGCAATTTGAAGATGTTTTCGTTGTCAAACAAGAACTATCAGATACAGTGATGGTCATGACTTTAGTTTCAAGATAAGATTCTTTGTATCAGACTTTCTGGCATGATACAATCTGGACTTTCTGTAAAGTGCAGGTGCCACCGGTTGCATACTCATTAGAAGAAAGAGGCCTCATAAGCCAGTTATTGTGTCCCAAATTCGGCAGTGCTTTAGTCTATGGAGCCATGGAAGGAAATTCAATTCCTGGTTTGCCTACTTTAGACAGCCTTAGAGAAGCCTACAAGGTTGAGAACATCAATTTAGATACTAAAGTTTTCGGTCTTGTTTCAAAACCAGTTAGCCACAGCAAAGGTCCTATACTGCATAATCCAGCCTTCAGGCATGCGAACTTTAATGGGATTTATGTGCCAATGTTTGTTGATGATCTCAAGGAGTTCTTTGACGTCTACACAAGCCCTGACTTTGCTGGTTATAGGTATGCCATGTGCAGTTTTATAGTCAATTTTGAAGTTATGCAAGCATCCATGTTTTCTAATATAAAATTTCGCTTCATTTGTAATCACTTGCGAAAAAACTTATTTTTCTCTCAGTGTAATGTCCAATTTGCATAAAATTGGAAGGGTTATGACAAGCATCGTGAAATGTCGTCTGCTTGTATGCTACATTCTGTTGTTTCGTATATGAAAGCTCTTAACAGGCCAGAGTATTTTCAGTTCTGGAAATCACATAATAATTGTTCTCTTGTCAATCGTCCTTCCTAATGCAATTTCTTCTTTTGGTCATTTTTGAACTCTAGTGTAGGGTTTCCATACAAAGAAGCTGTCGTGCAGTTCTGTGACGAAGTCCATCCACTGGCTAAGGTATTTTAGCTTCCATTTTACATCTTCGCAGAAACTTGATGTTCACTGACTGTCTTAGAAATATATCCTCTTGCTGATAGCAATGATCTATTGTAATTTTTCTTTGCTTGTCATTACAATCCTTGACTATAGACCTGATATATCGCAACGTAACCAACATGCTGTCCCTGTCAGTCTATAGATGCTGTTAATACCATCATAAGCCTAGTGATGGGAAGCTGATAGGTTACACACAGACTGTAAGGGTTCAATAGCTTCAATTGAGGATGCTTTGAAAGGTACTGACATCTTCTCCTCAACTCTGTATCTTTAGAATTCTGTACGTGTTTTGAAAGTGACTGTAAATACTTATTTAATCAAGTAGAGTTAGTGATGTATAGACATTGTTCATGTGGATATTACAGATCAAAGATACATCAATGGCGCATCTTTGAATTCTCCACTGGCTGGGAAACAGTTTGTGGTTGTTGGTGCTGGAGGCGCAGGGAGAGCAATTGCAGTTGGTGCTAAAAGTAGAGGAGCCCGTGTGATTATTTTCGACATTGATCTTGGTAAATACACTACTTTCTCTTCTTTGCCTTGAAGCAGCATTCTGATTAGTTACTTGTGAACTTGACAGATAAGAATTATAGAGCATCTAAAACCATCTTATCTCTTTATCGTGTTTTTCCAAAAAGAGAGGGCAAAGTCTCTTGCTCAGGTCGTTTCTGGTGAAGCTCAACATTTTGATAGTCTAGCACATTTCCAGCCTGAGAAGGGAGCAATCCTTGCCAATGCAACACCAATAGGAATGCATCCAAGTACAGACCGAATCCCGGTGGCCGAGGTTCGCCCTACTGCATAAAAAGAAACAGAATTTCATTTCGGTTCTCATTATTATAACCTTCTTTGTTTGTTGAAGGCAACCTTGGGGAACTACCAACTGGTATTCGATGCTGTTTATACACCAAGAAAAACCAGACTATTAGAAGATGCTGATGCTGCAGGAACCATTACAGTGAGCGGAGTTGAGATGTTCCTCAAACAGGCGATTGGACAGTTCAACCTCTTCACCGGCAGAGAAGGTATCTCATTTATATCTTCCAGAGGCCTACTGTCTCCTCCATTGAGGCCGGATAATAGTTCCTAGCAATGGAAATTTACACCTGATAAACCATCCAACTACTCTGATGCAATCTTGGATTTAAACATGATGCTCCTATATTCTAGTCAGACAAGCTTGAATCACGATCTTGTTTAATGCATTAAGGTGAACATGGTTTCTGTAGTTTCATCCAAGACTGAAATATTCTCTTTTTTTTGTGTCTGCTTGCAGCGCCGAAAGACTTCATGCTGGAGATTGTCTTAGCCAAATTCTGATTTATTGCATCATGCAAAGTATGCTGTAATGTGTGATAAAAATAAACTGTTATCTAATTTCAAATATTAATTCATAAATCAAAGTTGATGGATTGTTGAGACCAGTTTTGTCATCAATATATCCAGTGTTAGTGATGACTACAGCTCTATAATAAAGCTATGATTTATGAATGTAGATTATTGAAGTAATTCTTCTCTTATTGTTGAACTACAACTATGGGATGTTGCGAAAACTAGATTTGAAAAACGTTTTTGTAAAACTTGGAATCAAATGATCTAGAAAATTAAATTTCATGAAACTAGCAACAGCTTATGAGCTCAGTTAGTGTGGGGTGCAAGGTGGTGTAGCTGCAGTGCAGCCAGAGAGGTTGGCTCTAGCCCTTCTTGAATCTTGAAGATCTGCAGGGTCTTAAATCATGCCGGCCATCGTTATTGGTTTCGACTGGAATGGTTGCATAAGCTTCTGCAATATGCCCTAGAAAGCCCATGAAATCAATCAAGAACATAACCCTAAAGAATTGGATTGATATTAAGCACATGAAAACGATTGCTGGCAGGGAAACCAGTGTGCCTGATTATCTTGTGCCCTGTAAAAAATGGCAATAGCCCCTTGGACCTCGCACAAATCAGAGCTGGAATTACACCTCTTAAATTGATAAATAATTGAAAACGTTTGTTAAATACACTCCCCTATATCTAGAACCAATTCTATGCTATGATTGAATTCAATAACAGTATTAAATTTGAATTCAATTATATATAAATAAATTAAATTTATATTTATATTTTATTTTATTACTAAATTTAATTAAAAAAATATATTTTAATTTTATTACCTCTATCTTATTCTAATTCTTCTCCACTACCATCACACAAATAACTAAAATAAATAAATGAATCTAAGCTCACATTTGGGAGTTTGGTCCAAAAGAGACTTGTTAAAAATTAATTTTTTTATATTTTCATATATGTGCTGATGTTAATGATTAAATTTTAAAAAATTAAAAAATATATTTTTTAATAAAAAAATAACTATTATTATACTTTTAAATATTTCAGTATATTAAATTCTCAAAAAAAAAAAAAAGACCTGGATGGGATAAGAATCACACAAATAACTAAATTAAATAAATAAATCTAAGCTCACATTTGGGAGTTTGGTCCAGAAGAGACTTGTTAAAAATTAATTTTTTTTATGTTTTCATATATGTGCTGATGGTAATGATTAAATTTTAAAAAATAAAAAAATAACTATCATCATACTTTTAAAAATTTTAGTATATTAAATTCTCAAAAAAAAAAAGACCTGGATGGGATAAGAAGAGGAGAGTGTTTTGGTGATAGTGCAGTTGAAGTTTAAAGATTTTGCATATTTACTATTGACAATAGGGAGATGATTGATGGGGAAAAAAAAGATAAATAAAAGATGAAAAGATAAAGTATTTTAAGGATATTAGTTTTAATATTAATTTTATTTTTTAATTTAAATTAAAAATATTAAATTTTAATTTATTTTGTAGATTGAATTTTACTTAAAATTTAATTTTAATATTCAAAATGATTCTAAAAATAAAATTTGAATTGAATGTGAATATTTTCATCGATACTCTTTTTCCAGAAAAGAACAAGACTTGTCAAATTATAACCCCTAATCATTGTGGGTCCCATATCTATTCTCTATTATAGGAGGTCCTGAATATGACGTGGCCATGATAGTTTAAGATAATAGTTGGTGACATACATCCAGGTTCTATCTTGGTCCTACCCGCCAATATTTATTTTTATATTTTAAAAACAATTATATATTTTTTATTTTTTATTTTTTATAAAATTATATATTTTTTATTTTTTATATGCTATATCGAAAATAATGTTAAAAATATATATATGTTAATATATTTTTTAACAAAAAATATTTTGAAGAATTACCATGTAAAATATTATCAACTATATAACAGTATAATATAAATTATAATTTTTTAAATTATATAAATAAAAAAGGAGTCAAACCGCGTTCAAACATTAACCGATGTAAATTTTTTCCTTCTTGATCGCTATTAATTTATTGCTCTGGTACGACGTAGTATACAATAATATTGCATGCATGTTGTCCATGGGGGAACAATGCCTCCTGGCCACAACAAGAGAGCTGTCAGAATATTTAGAAGGGTTAGCCTGCACGTGTTTTCAGAGATCCCGTATTAAGTCAACTTTTTTGTTTTTATTCTAAATTTATAATTAAATATTAAATTTATTATATAAATATTAAAAAATTAAATTTTTATTAATATATATATATATATATAATCAACTAAACTAACAGCTTTTTCTGTGTCTTACTATTTTTACCATTTTTAAAAATCCGTTGCTCCTAACGGTCTACTTTTTTTAACAAGAGAGACAGGCGAGACAGTCATGCCACTAGTCACACACTACCTACCTCGCCCAGCAAACACACTGTCGTTTTCTCTGTCGAAAAATAATTAAAACAAAAAACAAGTTATTCGAGTTCAATGCTACTTGGCCACCTTCTTCTCTGCCTGCTTAAACCTTAGACGGCAGCAGCAGCTAAGCATCAAGCGGAGATAGAAATATTCACGTGGCAGCGTCTCGGTAACGTTTCCTTTCTATCTTCTCTTTGTTTTTCTGTTTAGTTCCCAGGGAACTGTTGGAAAGGAAAGGAAACGCTCATTTCTTGAATTTTTTTTTTCTGGGTAGACATAAATTTTAGTCTTTTCTTCGGCTGATTGGAATGGAAAGAAGAAAGAATAGAAAATTTTGGTTTAATTTCATGGTTCTTGTTGCATAGAAGAAATTGTCGAAATGTTGGGTTTAAGTGAATTTGATAGTTGTTGTACAGCGCATTGGTTATCATAGATTTTAGTTTTCTGGGCTATTTTGATTACCTAGTTTCTGATCATATCTACTCTGTTTTCCGTACTTTTATAGCACCAAATGGAGCATTATTTTTATTTATTTTTTGTTTGTTTGATGAGCTATTGTATCAATGTATACCTGATTATTTCTTGTTTGCTTTAATGTTTATTTGATTGGTTAATGAGAAACTTAATGGAAAGAGAGATCCGAAGAGTTGGATCAAAGGGAGAGATTTTTGTAGTTTTTTAATAAATTTTATTGGGTTAAATTAGTTTTGGATATTGATCGTTCATGTTTAACTATTTGAATGCTGAATTATTTTTAATGCTTGGTGGATTTTAGTTGACTTCTATGGATCTCCAAAGCGCTGACGGAGTGCGAAGAAATTCGACGCTGATATGTGCACCGATAATGGCAGAATCAGTTGATCAAATGTTGGTTCAAATGAAAAGGGCGAAGGAGCTTGGGGCCGACCTTGCTGAAGTTCGGGTGGATTTCTTGAAGAATTTCAGTCCTAGAAATGATCTCGAAGCCTTGATTAAACAATGCCCTTTACCCACTCTTATCACTTACAGGTAGTAGATCATAAACCAACAATTTGTGCTATAAAAATGAGATTGTCTTAGTGATTGCTTTAAATAATCCAAGTTTCACACTTGTGTTAATTGCAAATTATAAGAACTTGTGTAGCCGCTTTTTTAACTTCTACAAAGAACAGAGTAGAAAGTGTGTACTGACTCAGTGATGCTTTAATTTATTCTTTCATTTGTTCAAATCTCAAGTTAAGTAGCCTGGTTATTCATAAGGTTTGGTGAACTTTTTGTCGAACATTTTGAAAATTCAGCTCTGGCCTATTCTGTGTTCCATCTCCCCCTTGATAGTGAACTGTAGTATTCCTTTGCTATTGGATTCATATGAATTTTCCCCATGGATCATATATGTTTTAGACCGAAATGGGAAGGCGGTCAGTATGATGGTGATGAAGACAAGCGACAAAAGGCACTGCAAATAGCCATGGAATTGGGAGCAGATTTTATAGACATCGAACTTAAGGTTAGCCTTTCTACCTTCTGTATTCTATTATTTTTGTAGAGAGAGTCATTTGATGAGTACTTCATTTATATTTACCACAGCAGTTAGACAGGTTTTAATATATTTACCACAGCAGTTAGACAGGTTTTTTACTGAAACTTTTATTTTTGATGCTTGAAGGTAGCTCAAGAGTTTTATAATTTCATTCAAGGGAAGAAACCTGAAAAGGTCAAGATCATTGTTTCTTCACACAACTACGAATGCACTCCCTCCATAGAGGAAATAGGTGACCTTGTGGCCAGGATACAAGCTGCTGGAGCTGATATAGTGAAGGTGGCAACAACTGCTTTAGACATTACAGATAATGCACGGATGTTTCACATAATTGTGAATTTGCAAGTAAGTAGCTTGCAAGTCATGGAAGTGCATGCCTTTTGAATTGCAGGATTGTCTCATATGAAATATTCTCCTCTCTAAAATTTCATGTCAAACGCGAGTACGTGCTAATGTTGAATGACAATGATGAGCATCCGCGTGATATGTCCGACTAGTTATAATATCTTTATTTTGTAAACCTTTGTAATTGACGCTTCAGCTGAATCATAGGTTCCAATGATAGGACTTGTTATGGGCGAGAGAGGTTTAATGTCAAGGGTGCTTGCTGCAAAATATGGAGGATTTCTCACTTTTGGTTCAATTGAGGCAGGAGTAGTGTCTGCTCCAGGGCAACCAACTGTCAAAGATTTATTGGAACTTTACAACCTCAGAGAGATTGAAGCTGATATCAAAGTACATGGTGTTATTGGGAATCCTATTGGTCATAGCAAAAGCCCTCACTTGTATAATGCAGCATTTAAGTCAGTTGGCTTTAATGGAATCTATCTGCCTCTGTTGGTTGATAGTGTTGCAAATTACATATCAGCATATTCATCTCCAGACTTTGCTGGATACAGGTAAAACTTTTCTCTGAAATATTTACGCATGTAACACAAATCATGCATTGTATTTTATTTCCATATCCTCTTGCTCGGCCAAAACGACTAAAATAAGTTTTGCATCGTGTCCGTTTTCCTTTTGCAGTGCTAGACTTTCATATGAAGTTGTGGGGCTATATACTGCCTCGTATTGACGAGAAGATTACACTTGCTTTTTTGAAATTCGAAAACTTTGGATATGAATTCTAAGTTTAGAGCTTTTAGAAGTTAAAGAAGGAATCTTAACAAGTGATCTTCAAATCGAAGTTTTAGACATTTTCTTTAATTACGAGCTTCAGAAGAATGAATTATGCGCAAAGTAAATTCCTGGGAGTTTGTCAAATAATACAAGTGTCTGTTATGCTTGATATAGACGGTATCGTTTATTATTCAAATCCTTGGATGGTTCCTGCATATTTATTCCTTGTAAAATACAGTTATACAATTCCTCACAAAGAAGACGGACTCAAATGCTGCGATGAGGTCGATCCCATAGCGAAGGTATCTTGTCACTCTGAAGCATTCATAATTTAAAACTTGTTCACACCATTACCTTGAAGAACTTCAATTTCAGAAAAAGATGCTTGTTCCATCCCTGCAAAATAGTGCATGTTTTATTATAATTTTTTTTTTTTTGGCAGGAAATTGGAGCTATTAGTTGCATGATTAGGAGACCGGGTGACGGGAAACTAGAGGGCTACAATGTTGACTATCTTGGAGCCATAGCAGCTATCGAGGAGGCACTACGAGGTTTGTATATATGTTACAAAGTGTGTTCTGCTTACACTTTCTTGGTCGATGTATTTTCCTGTAACCCTGAATTCTCCTTGCAGCATCCAATGGTGCCCCTGCATCTGTTTCACCGTTGACAGGTAAACTCTTTGTTGTCATGGGAGCTGGTGGAGCTGGAAAGGCCCTTGCTTATGGTGCACATAAGAAAGGAGCAAGAGTTGTTGTTGCCAACCGCACATATGGTGAGAAGCTATCTCTTGTGTCATCTTCTTTGTTCTTGATTAGTATGTATTTTGTGATTTTACATGTAGAAAATACTGATCGAGATGATTGATAGTATCTATCTTGCAATATTAAAGAGAAACTCTTCTATCATACTTGGATGCGCACTTGAATCTGCAAGCATGTTTTGCAGCATCTGTTTGTTTATCTGGGTGGCTAATCTTCTGTGATTAACGCATGCGCTCTAATTTTGAAAAGCCAATAGAAATCATCTGTTGTTTTTAAGAGTTAGATCTGCTGGAGGTTTCAGATTTAAGATATAAAAGAACAAAACATTATAGCAATGGTTATTGATGGAAAGGTTTAAGATTTTTATGCATGGTTATGAAAGCGAACAAGATCATCCATAGAAACCAGCAAAGAGAAGAGGATTTTGTTCTTATGAAATTGTTACTTGAGAATACTTGAAGGCAGAGCTAACAGCAAAAACAGTGATCTTCCATATGGAATATGAGTTGCTTGTGCCTTGAATTTACACATTACTGAAGCTAGCTTCATAGATATGTGTATGAATCATTTCTACTGATGATGGCATGATTTTTTCTCTCTTTAATCCATATTTGGGAATCATTGTTCAGAAGAACATTGAATTGCCTATTTGCTAATTCAAATATCACTTTTGTTTCTTGATTTCTTTGCCAGGCAAGGCCAAGGCGCTTGCCGGTAAAGTAGGCGGACAAGCGATTCCTCTAGCCAAACTAAAAGATTTTCATCCAGAAGAAGGAATGATCCTTGCAAATACCACATCTGTTGGAATGAAACCAAGAATAGAAGATACACCACTTGCTAAGGTTTACACCTAAGTTGTCATATTCTATTGTTATGCTTAAGAGTAGATTAGTGAGCACACCTGAACCTGGATTATCCTATTTGACTCTGTCGTTGCAGGAAGCTTTAAAACACTATGCACTGGTCTTCGACGCAATTTACACGCCGAAACTGACCACTCTCTTAAGAGAAGCACAGGAGGCTGGAAGCACCATTGTTTATGGGACAGAGATGTTCATCAACCAAGCATTTGTACAGTTTGAAAGGTTCACTGGTTTGCCTGGTAAGATCAAGCTGGCAAATAACTCAAATCTCATCCATTCCGTAGTGCTTCTCTTCTTCGGATTGTGTTTTTCTTATGCTTCGTCTTTCCTATTGCAGCACCAAAGCAACTCATTAGAGATGTGCTAGCAAGGAATGCATGAGAGGGAGGGAGTTTATTTTTCTTGTTGATGTACGTCCAAGTTTTAACGGCTGCTGAATCCATGTTTTCCATCAAATGTAGTGAAAGATTAAACAAATGTCTTGATATGATATTATTCTGTTATACCAATAAATTTAATTTTCAAACTTCTTTTTTTATTCCTAGCACATGAAATCTTTTTGTGGCTCAATGTTTCAACAAGAAAAAGATTGAACAAATGTCATGATATGATATGATATGATATTGCTGCTTTTTCTTAGAAAACCTGAAATAATCCATGCCTAATAGGTTTATGATACCATGCTATACCAGAAAAATATAATAGCTGTTGAATAATGATGATTATGGTGAAATATAATAATAGTTATGGAAATCTAAGGTGATATATTATAGTGTGTTTGGAAGTGTAGTTATAATTGTTTTTGAAAATATATTGAAATAATAATTTTTTTATTTTAAAAAAATTATTTTAAATATCTATACGTTAAAATAATTTAAAAAAATATTAAAAAAAATATTAATTTCAAGTAAAAAATAAAAATATTTAAATATTTTTAAAAACGTTTTTTAAAACACAAAAATAAAAAAAATCTTAAATAATAAGAAGAGTGGTTATTTTGTGATTGTATAAAATAGTTGAATGTTATTATTAATTAATTATCTTATAAATAAAATATTTTACAAAATTTGATCAACTACTTTCTAATAAATTATAAAATATTTTAGGTTTAGTAGTTTTTTTTGTAAAATATATTATGCAAAACAAATTTTAAAAAATTAATAAAAAAAAAATATTTCATATAAAATAAAAACATGGTTGGAATGGCCGCAGAAAGCGTGGCAAACTTATCCACGTGCCCTTTGAGGACATGATAATTCAACTAATTAAAAACTGCCCTTCCCATGGCCGGAGTTGATGTTTCAAACCAGACCTCGATGAATAAATATTAACTGAATAGCACGTGTGTGGTGGTGTAGACTGTAGAGTATTATTTTTATAGTATTTTTTAATTAAAAATATATAAAAATATATTTTTAATATTAATACATTAAAATCATAAAAATTCTTGAACTCAACTGCAAAAAATACATCAATCAATGCCAGAATTCCAATAACCTAGAAGTGACCAGGATTTTCATTCTAGAGAGAGAAATTTGATTCTGGACAGTCTATCAAACCACAACAAACAGATCTGAGATTTGAAGTTTGTAATATAAAAAGAATTCAGATCTCAATCTATATTTAAAATTACTGGATTGTTAACCAAACCCTGCTCTTTCTTGCCTTCCCATGAAAACACCCGTTTTTTACTAATATACACACGAATTTCATCAAGCAAAAGGCACCAAATGAAATGAACTAACCAGAAGGGATGATCTCATATGAAAATCCAAGGCATGCTCCCACTGAAATCCCATGCTATCTTCTATCACCAATGTCCAATTTGTTTTTCATTTTTAGCAGCAGAACGAAATTAGGGATTCGAAGAGAGAACAAGTCTGAGGTTCTAACTTCTAAGTAATGTTTTGGGCCTTCATCAAATCCCAAATTCTCTTTCGGATGACCCATTTACAAGCTTCGGGGTCATCCTCTGGACTCGTATCCTTCTCTCTCATGTTTATTGGATGTCGGGGGTGGACAAAGAGCGAAAAGAGACAGAAAAATCTTGATCGGTTTAAATTTTGACTACGAAGAGAGTTTGTTTGTTGGGTAGCAAGATTTTGACTGGTTTAAGTTTTGATCATGGAGAAAGAATTTTGATTATGAAAGGATAGAAGTTGTAAATTGAAGACAGAGAATGCTTGGGGTGTTGTTTGGTTGTTTTCCTTATATTTCATCTCCCAAGGATGTTTTATGTGGTGTCTTCTGGAGATCAAACGCCTGTTTTCTGTTGTGTTGTTGGAAGCAATGCGACACGGACTTTTTATTGAGTCGACACGTAGAATGATGGTTTGGCATGCACCAATTTTTTTTCTTCTCCTATCCTTTTTTCTCTTCCATTTCCTCAAAATTCAAGCCATTCTTGTCAAAATAAAAGAGTGTTTTTTCATTTTATGTTGTATCAAATTTTATTATTAGTCTTTTAATTGTTATTTATTTTGCTTTAAATCCTTTTTTATTTGATTTTTTCTTTTAATTTCTTTTTATAGTTTTTGGTTTTATTTGATTTTTATATTAATTTTTATCTTTATTTTTTGAAATATTATCTATTGTGTTTGAATAAATTTTTCCTTTTCTTCTTTGACATTTGATTTTATTTATTTTATGTCAAATTTAATCATCATTTTTTAATTAATATTTATTTCATTTTAAATTATTTTTATTAATTTTTTTTTCATTTTCATCTCTCGACACTTTATTTGTTATGAATTATACTTCAAGAGTTTTCAAGTTTACCTTCTATCTTATGATCTCAACATTATGACATGGGGTTATGGGTTAAAAAGAAATTTAGGATCCTTTTATTATAAATAATGTTTTTAAATTTCATCATTTTGTATCGAGTTAGTTTTAAATTAAGTTTCATGATTTTTTTTAAAGGGTTATCTCAATCTCATATCCCGTATTATAAGTTTGGTGGATTATGTTGGTTTTTTAAAAATTTTATTCTTTAATATTATATTGATTTGAAAATTGAAATTTGTAGCTTTTTTTTATTTTTCTATCTGCGAGGTTATCTCACGATTAAGTTGTAAATTTGGCTAATTATCTCATTTTCAGGTAGACTTTAGTTGTTTTTTTTTAATTATTCTTAATTTTTAGTTATTTGATGACAGCTAAAATTTAATTTTTTTCTATAAAATTATCTTATTCTCATTAGTTTTTTTAGTTTGTTATGAAATAAAATCATTAAGATTTTATAAAAATATGAGATGGATATATTTCCATGTTACCATCAAGTGTTCATTTATTTCAATCAATCATAGTCATTTTTTTAGCTTGTTAATTTACAATTATTCTTTTTTTTTAGTTATATTATTAAATTAATTGAGTTTAGTGAACTTAATCAAGCCAATAACCTAAATCTTTATTTTTTTTTTTCTTTTTGAAAAATATTAACTTCACTTGAGAATTTTTTTTATGTTAGAAATTTTTTTGTTCGAGCAACAGTATGCCACAAGCTATCAACCTGGTTATCTCTTATATCAAAGGAATTGAGGTAAAAATCAAACTTTATCACTATTCGTGTAAACAATAAAGGAGTTGCTCTTTTTTTTTTTTTAATTCCATTTTCTAAATTTTTTTTTTTTT
>NW_011499862.1:137037-193541 GCF_000495115.2 Populus euphratica
CCTCATCATGAGTTTCAAATGTTAACACGAGTTAATTTTGATCTTTTTATATATTTTGATTAAATTATTTTTTTTTAATTTTATTCTTCAACATTTGTTTTGATTAAATTATTTTTTTAAAATTTTATTCTTCAACATTTAATTAATTTGAATTGATTTTTATAATTCATTTTAGTTTATTTTTTATAAGGTTATTGTAATCTCAAACAAATATCCTAGTATTTGATTAGTGCTTGTGTTTATCAATTATCAATGTCATTTCTTATTGCCATATATTTATGTAAAAAATAGTTAAAAAATAAAATTGTTAAATCCAATATAGTCCATGATCTGTGTCACGAGTTTGACACATGAAATCATGAAGCCTAGGTAATTGTAATACATCATCATCTTGGTATTATTAAAAAAATATTATTTTAATTTGTCATCTTGATATTATTAAAAAAATACTATCTTAATTTTTTAAAATATTAAATCATGTTTTTACCAGTTATCCAAGTTTTTCTCAATCCACTAGGCCAACTATGTTTTGTTAATATAACTTTTAAATAATTAATTTTAAAATTAAACTAGGTAAAAAATTACCTAAGTTAAAAATATCAAGATTAATCTATTAAATTGAGTTTAATAATGGCTTGAATATTTAATTTTTTTTTATCCAAATTAACGAAGTGCAGCTATTAAACAAGTAAATCATCTAAATTAAAATATTTTTTTAATAAAATCAAGATAAGATCTTAAAATGGATCTTGCCCTAATTTCTATAAAATTTAGGCCAAGCCCATTTAAAATTGGATGAAATCAAAACATAGACCCAACTCATGAATACCCTCTAACTAGGGTTTAGCCTCCTTGCCTTCCACAAATCTCCATGAAAACGCTTCCTCCCCCTGAAAATCTAGACACTTCCATGCGCACTCAAAACATCACTAAAAAAAATGGTGCTAAAGTAATAAATTTTTTTGCTAGGACTGCCAAATACAAGAGATAATTGGGGGCAACCAAAAATTTCACAAAAGCAGAGGGGCCTCTACCTGTAACTTCTCACCCCCTCTCTTTCCTTCCTCTCTCCCTTCCCTCCCCTTCTCCCCCCAAAATTTTCACCCTCTTCCCGCTGTCTTTTCCCTCTCTATTTCTCAAAAAATTCAAAATACCCTCACATATTAAGTGAGTTCTTTTCTTCAATTTCCCCCCTGTATGTTTTCCGCCTTCTTGCTCAACGTCTCTCTTCCTGTTCCACCCCTCCTTCTCTTACTCTTCCAAGAATCTATTTTTTGTTACCTTTCTAGGGTTTTGGCTCGGTTTTGAAAGCTGGTTTTCGGTTTTCTGGGCTTTTTTGCATGCATGCTACTGGGTTTTGGTTTGTAAGGTATGTACCCCTTGGATCATTTGTTGTTTTGGTGTGATTTTGATGGTTTTCAGTGTTTTGGGTTTTGTGTTAAGTCTGTTCATGTAATCGTGGTTGTTCATGAAATGAGCGTTTTTCAGGGTTTTGAATGTATATTTAGGGTTTTGTTTTGGTTCAATAAGCTTGTTAGGTGCTTTTGAATTTCTTTGGCTAACGCTTTAACACTTTATTCAATGTTTATTGGATTTTCATTTCTAGTTTGTGGGCAAGAGAGTTTTTAGATTTAGAATCTAGCTTGAAGAGAGTTTATGCTTGGTGAACTGAAATATGATTCTGGTATGTTCTTTCTTCCTTTCTTTTTTCTGTGCGTTTTTAAGTTTTCTGTTTAGAAGGCCTTGAAATGGACTGTGCTGTATTTTTTTTTTGGGGAATGGGCGAATGCTTTTGATTAATTTTGTTATATCTTGATGTGGGTTTCAGGTTTTGAATTCTATTGTTTAATCTCCTGGGGTCAGTTAGATTGCTGTTTTTATTTGTGGAGGGATTCTGGTGCTTTCTATTTATGTTTGATTGTAATTTGTAGAGCATTTTGGTGGTTATTCAAATGTTAAGTGATTATTCTCTGTTGTCAGAGTACATTTAATTTGTTCTTACTGGACGTGGATCTGGTGGGAAATTTGGACTAAATATGTCTAGCCTGTATTAATGCAGCTCGAAGATTTTGGATGATGGCTGGAGGTTGGCAAGACAGGGCAAAAACTGTTGCCTAGTTTTTCTGTGTGTGACATTAGCAAGTGCGTCTGAGTTACTGGTCTTGGATTTCAACCAACCATGGAATGCAACAAAGATGAGGCCATCAGAGCAAAGGATATTGCAGATAGGAAAATGCAAAATGGTGATTTTGAAGGGGCAAGGAAGATTGCATTGAAGGCGCGGCAACTCTACCCTGAACTAGATAATATTTCCCAAATGTTGGCAGTCTGTGAGGTTCATTGCTCTGCACAAAACAAATTAAATGGGTCAGATATGGATTGGTATGGAATTCTCCAGATCGAGCGCTTGTCTGATGAGGCAGTCATCAAGAAGCAATACAGAAAGTTTGCGCTTACGCTTCATCCTGACAAGAACAAGTTTGCTGGTGCAGAGGCAGCTTTCAAGCTGATTGGTGAAGCTAATAGGGTGCTTACAGATCCAGCCAAGCGTTCTTTGTATGATATGAAGTGTAGAGGTTCATTGAGACCTGCTGCACCAAAGCCAACATCCCATAAGACAAATTGGAATTCCATTAGCAAGAAGCAGCACGAGGCTAACAAGTCTTCTAGTGCTCCACAGCGGCCAACATTCTGGACATGCTGTTCCTCGTGTAATATGAGGTACCAGTACTTCAAAGAGCTTCAGAATAAAACATTGCGCTGTCAAAATTGCCAGAATTCTTTCATTGCTGTCAATTTGTATATCCATGGTGTGCCATGTGGATCACCCTGGAGTCAGTTCCCCAATCAGAATGGAGTTCCAAATCAAGGGCCTTCTAAAGTTGCTCCACAAAGTAACAGTGGAAACCCTTCTGGTGCTAGTTTTCCAGACAGGTTTAGACCAGTTGACGTTGGTGGGAGTTCTAAACTGAATGAGGTGAAAGCAGGAAATAACATGAAAAATTGTAGTGGTTCTAAACCACCACAGAAAGCCAACGGGTATGTGAATGTGGGAGTACAAGCAGGGAAAGGTGTTCCTACCAAACCCAAAGATTTGGGAAGTTCAAAAGTTGCAAGCAGGAAGAGAGGAAAACAGTCTCAAGCAGAATCTAGTGAGAGTTTTGAAACAGGAAGCAGTGATAAAGATGTGGTTGTTCAAGAAAATTGCAGTACTATTTCTGGACAGAATTCAGGATCCTGTGGAGGTAATCAACCTAGGAGATCTTCAAGGCAAAAGCAGAATGTTTCTTACAAGGAAAAATTAATTGATGATGATGATTTTGTTGTCTCCTCACCAAAACGACCAAGGGTGAGTAGATCCTCTAGTGCCACTAAAGAGGAGATGATGCACAATAAAGAGCATCTTTCAGCTGCTTCTGCTGCTGCTGCAGTGGATAGAAATAAGAAAGAGACCAAGCAAAAGGCAAGTGCAACTCTGGAAGAAAGTTTGTCAAATAAGGAAAGGAGAACTGAAGTTTATGAGATGAAGGGGGAGGAACCATCCATGGTGGAGAAAGCAGACACACAATCAGATAATAAAGATGGAATGCCCAAAGTTGATGACAAGTCTAATGTGTTTTCAAATGAACCACTATTATCAGAGACCCTAGAGATCCCTGATCCAGATTTCAGTAATTTTGAGAATGACAAGGAAGAAAGCTGTTTTGCTGTTAATCAAGTGTGGGCTATTTATGATACAACAGATGGCATGCCAAGATTTTATGCTCGGGTCAAGAAAGTTCTCTCACCTGGTTTCAAGCTGCAGATAACTTGGCTGGAAGCTAGCTCAGATGTCGCGCATGAGAAAGACTGGTCTGACAAGGATTTGCCTGTTGCATGTGGTAAGTTTGTAAGGGGGGGCTCTCAAAGAACTGCAGATCGTGCTATGTTCTCTCATCAGGTGTGCTGTATAAATGGCAGTAGCAGAGGCAGTTATTTGATATATCCTAAAAAAGGGGAAATCTGGGCGCTCTTCAAGGGTTGGGAAATGAAATGGAGTTCTGAACCAGAAAAACATAGACCACCTTACATGTTTGAATTTGTGGAGGTCCTATCAGATTTTGATGAAAACTTTGGCATTGGGGTTGCTTATTTGCATAAAGTGAAAGGATTTGTCAGCATTTTTCAGCGAGCTGCTCATGATGGGGTTATCCAATTTTGCATTCCACCAACTGAGCTGTACAAGTTTTCACACCGAATCCCTTCATTTAGAATGTCTGGCAAGGAAGGAGAGGGTGTCCCTGCTGGGTCTTTTGAACTTGATCCTGCTTCTCTGCCTAGTAATCTTGATGACCTTGGTGATCCCATTGATACTAAGACAGAAAAGGAAAATGTGGATAGTCAATCAACTAATTCTTGGTCTCAATCTCCCAAAGGTGAACTGAAATCCACAAACAAGAAGATCTGCACGCCTAAGAAAAATGAGACAGGGCCAGAAAGAGGGAGCTCAATCTTTGGAAAATCTTCTATAGACGGAAATGTAGCTGTTGCAGGTCTATTTGCAAACAAGGACAGTAGGAAAGTCATAAACCCTGGCAACCTTGCCCAGTCTGGAAGAATCGATATTTCATCTCCAGCTAAAGAGAGGACTGAAACCCCTAGGAAACAGGATAAGAGTGAACTTGCAGCTGATGCCTTGACACCTAGAAGATCTCCCAGGGATTTAAGCAAGAGAAATAGTCAAGTTAATGCTAATCAGGATACTGAAGAGAATACTGCAGCTAACAATGATATAAGCAATGGGAAACCAAGTTTGTTGAGTAAACCTGATGACAAGATGTTTGTGAAGGATGGTGGTTCAATTGGTCTCATTTTAAGCCCTATATCTCCAGGTCGTAAAGTTGTAGAACTAGAAGTACAGTGCTATAATTTTGAGAGGGAAAAGTCAGAGGATAAATTTCAGCTTGATCAAATATGGGCACTTTACAGCAATGAGGATGGGCTGCCCAGGAATTATGGTCAAATCAAGGTGATTGATTCTACCCCTAATTTCAGATTGCACGTGGCAATGCTTGAAGTGTGCTGGCCTCCAAAAGATGCAACGAGGCATGTTTGTTGTGGGACATTTAAAGTTAAAAATGGTAAAAACAAGGTGCTCTCTGCTTCCAAATTTTCTCATCTGTTGAAAGCACAATCCATTGGTAACAGCAGGTATGAAATTCACCCCAGAAAAGGTGAGATATGGGCACTGTATAAGACCTGGAATAGCTCTGATGGAGAATCTGACATTGTTGAAGTGCTGGAAGATAATGAGTGCAGTGTGAAAGTTGTAGTTTTGATTCGTGCTAAACTACATGAATCTGCTAATAGAAATAAACATTTTTACTGGGCTCCTAGAATCCAAAGATCAATTACCAGGGTTCTGGATATACCACGTGGCGAGTTTAGTAGATTTTCACATCAGTGTTCTGCTTTCAAGCACACTGGAAAGAAAGATAGGTGCGAAAGAAGCTATTGGGAGATTGATCCTTCATCAATTATTACTAATCCTGTAGTTTTGGTAGATTGAATTGGCAAGCGGTGCATGTTAGAGCATCCTTTTTAATCCTTCGTGTACAGAATTGCTACCCAATTACTTCCTGCGGGAAACATTGGGAAGTTAGTTGGAACTTGATGAACGATGCTCTCTTCAGTTTTATGTCTGGAACCAATCATCTTAACTGTTGTTTTTTGTTGTTTCCAGATTTGTTGGAGGCTTGTAGCCTCTTTGATGAATGCTAATGAAATAGTGTTGCATATTAGGCTATATACGTTTTGTTTCCTTTAAATTCTTGTTGTATTTTGAAGCTTCGAAGAATATGATTAGAAATGCATGACAAGTGTTCATTCTGTATAATTGCAAATTGAACTTGTTTGATGTTATAATCCTGAAGTCTATTTTCTCGATTTGATTCTGTTGCTTCCAACTGCAAAATGTTCCTGACTTGTTTTCTCCTTTCCATGTGGGTTGCTGGCATCACTGATTTATCAGTGGAACTTTGATCTGGCTTTCCTTCGGATGAATTTATTATTTTGGTCCCATGTTCTTTTGTGGCTCTGTAGTTTAGTCACAAACTTCAGCCTAACCGAGGGGAAAGGAAGCAAAGGGAAACTTAAGAGACAATTGGCTAAATCGGGTTAGTTCATTATGGTCCTGTCATGCTCCTAACTATGCATTTAATGGGTTAAACTGGTTAGAGGGGGCCAATCCAATATGATGTTGCCGAACTCCTTTTGTTTTCTGATTTCTTCCATTGATACTTGGTTGTTTTGCGCTTAAGCTTAATCGAGTTTAAGCACAAGTCTGAAACGAAAGTGTCTTAAAATTTATTTTGGAGCCAGATTAGGGTTTGAATGAGGTGATCGAGTCATGATTGAACTTCTTGGTCACATGGCACCTGCTAAGTCAAATGGCACGCATTAAGCCAACTCCATTATGGTTGGATTTAGAACCAAGTCATCCAAATGCCCTACAACATGGTGCGACATTGAACAAATAAAAAGCAAAGGAACCATGCTAGTAAATTATTTTGTTTTCCATCCAAATTTTAATTTTTGCTTGCAAAACAAGCTAACGGGTAATTAAATAAATATTATGAATAGCATATACGATATTATATCTCTTTATCAATGTCCATATCTTGACACATTGATGTAGTTTTTATTTGACCCATTAATAACATATTTTTATCATTTTTTATACATATAATCTTTCATTAACTTTATTCAACCATTTATCATGTTTTCAATGTGTAATTTAGATTTTTATTATCAATTAAAAATCTAACATTGTCTACATATTTTTTTTTTACCATTAAATAAACTTTTAATTCGGTCTAAGTGTAAAGTTGACATGTAAACTCCTCATATCTAAATAAATTATGGCTGTTGACATGTGTGGGAGTTGGAATAATACAATGTTTGAGTTACAAAAGCATTACAACAATTTTTTTTTTTAAATATATGCATGAAAAAATGAATAACATGAAAAAAATATATGCATGAAAAAATGAATAACATGGATAAAAGCTTTTAAAGAAAAGCTGATTTTGTGTAAAAGAATTTTATTTTGATAAAAAACATGAGAGAGAAGGAGAATAATACTTTGAATCATAATTAGTTAATTTCAGAACTTGATCTAATTTAATAATCTAACTATGAGATGGGTTGAATTTTATTGCAAATCAATTTAGAGATAGTTCTGATCAAATCTAGATTAACTTGATCAAATTAATTTTATATATTTTTTTTAAAAATTTTGTTTAAAAAACATTGTTTTAATTAAAAAAAACTGAAATAATACCACAACATACAAACTAATATCCAAACCTTAAACTGAGTCAAATCCACAATTTGAGCTGAAATAACCTGTGATTAAGTTTGCATCAACAAGGTGATCTCACTAATATTATCCCAAAAATTTGACCTAGGAACCCTTATGGCTAAATTAAGCACACAAAACAAAAAGAAAGGGGCATTCCGAGAATTGAACTCGGGACCTCTCGCACCCTAAGCGAGAATCATACCACTAGACCAAATGCCCATTCGGCTCATCTTTCACAAATATTAATATACATAATGATACACTTGACAGTTAATCGACCGTCCATTCTCCTACTAAACCAATCGATAGATACCCGGTGATATAAGTTTTCTCTCGCTCTCTTTGTGGAGGAATTTTCTGGCCTTCCTGACTATCCAGGTTTGTCTCTCTCATTTTTCTTGATGGTTCATACACGTTTATATTCAGCATTTGCTTTCTACGATGCTCCTTTCTCTTGAAACAATCCCTTTCTATTAACTTCGCTCTTGTTTTGCTCATTGTTTTTTTGCACTCCAACTGTTAGATAAAATGCCTACTAAATAAGAGAATCTACACTTCCCTTTTATCTCTCTTTGATATATAAACATGTTCAACTAGTTGTTTCGTTGCTTATGTGCTTGATTCATGCTTTTCCGTTTAGTGTTGTTTTAGTTAATCCATGGTTCATTTTGTTTTGGTTAACAGGTGAATATAGAGCTAGTGAATAGCTGAGTAAGTTTTGTTGGGTGTGAGTGGAACATGTTGAAGCAAGTTTTTGGAAAGGTTTTGAACAAGAGGTTTTTTGTAAATGGAGGAGATAAGTTAAGGCCTGGGTTGTATGTGCCTATTACTGGATTCCACAATGGACAGGTATGTTATTTGTTGTAAATCTTGTGTTTGTATAGATACCCGTTCGGTTAATCTGATGGATTTGTGTAAATATTTGGTTATTTATCAATCACTGTGGATTAATGTAATGATGAACTATCTGCATTTGAAGGGACTAGAAAAAGAAACACTAGTCTTTCAATTTGCTTTATTTGTATTGCCTATTGTTCCTTCTGTAATTTTCAAAATCAGAAGTTATAGTAGTGATCATCTTGGTGTTGGTGGAGTGAGTGGTTTACAGACTAAGGTTCTTAGCCTGTTGAAGGGTTGAATTTAAATTTAAAACCTAATTCCAATCCCCTTCAGGGCCATCCATTTGATTTATCATGGTAATTGCGGTGCATTTGGAGTGAGGAAATTGCACGGTTTGGTATTCCGTCAAGTGACCGACAACAAATATGCGATGAGTTTATGTAAAGGATAAAGGTTTTTGTGAGAACTGCAATCATTGGAGAAACCAAGGGTGTTGGGTTTTAATTGCATCATTCTCATTCACTTTGTTGTCGCTGCTTATTGCATGTTAGGATTGGAAAATGATGCAGCAGAGATGCCATAGGTGTTGTTCACTGAGTTCTGGTTTTCTCGTGGGAGAGTAGAGACAGTTAATTTGGTTCTTGAGTATAATTAGTAATACTCATAATATACTTCTACTACTGGTGGTGTGACCACAGGGCATGATCCAGAATAAGAAGTTTTTGTGACAAGTACAGTATCTGTATGTTCATATATCATTTAATTAAATTTGTGGATGAAAAGAAGTCAAAAGTTTTACACTACGAGTCATCTATTGCCAAGGATTGAATAGATTGAGTTTTCATATGGCGATGAATAGGGGTAAGGTTTCATATGGATCTATTTCTTTTTCTCTCCCCCTTTGTATGTGCTAAAATTTCCAAGCAATATGTGTTTGGAAGTTCTTTGCGACTTGAAGAACAATAATACTTGCTTCCCACATTGGTAGACCGGAAGGGAGACAATTGTTTAGATGTCTCATGTGGGAAAGAATTCACGATATTTGTACTTTGTGTTCTTTCAGTTAGGAAAACTCCTTCCTAATATTGCTTCCTTGCAGGCTCATTGTGCACCCAGAAGCTTTTTTGGGGTGGAAGATTTCCTTGATGATGATAACAGCAGGCCATACACGTACCAGAAAGGGAAAAAGTCAAAGAACCCAAACAAGCATTTATCATTTAAACAGCGGACTGTAGCATACATGGAGCCATTTACACTCGATGTTTTTATTTCAAAGCGTTTTGTTTCAGCATCGCTCACTCATAGAGTGACCAGCAAGCAGGTAGCAGTTGCTGGTACCAACTCTAAAGACATTAAAGCTGTGCTCAAGTCCCGCTCAGACATTCCTGCATGTTTATCCGTTGGGAAAATCTTAGCTGATAGAGCAAGAGAAGCTGATGTATATACTGCCTCTTATACTCCTAGGGAAAGGGACAAGTTTGAAGGAAAGATAAGAGCAGTGGTTCAGTCTCTCATTGATAATGGGATTGATGTTAAAGTTTATCTTGACTGAACAAGTCACACCTGTTTTTGATATTTCTCGTATTGAACTGTTGGAAAATGGTGTTTGTAACTTCGTGAATATAAAGGATATGATCACCATAAGTTTTGGCACTGAGAATTGAAAGAAGTGAATGTGCTGCTCTTGACAAAGTGCTTATCTCTATGAAACTTTGAAGCAGGCAGTTGATCATACAACAAAAATGGCAATGATCCGCATCCAGCTTATCAGTGTAATTTTGTGATCTGCTGGTCTTATTTTTCTTCTTTCTTTTTTTCTTTTTTTTGGCTTAGAGCTTCTTACCAACTGATGATTTAACTCGTTTATGTTCTTATTTATGCTTCTACATCATACCAAAACAAAAATTTGTACTCGTTACCATATTATAAAATCTGTCCATGGCAGGTCGATCGGGAAACCAGCATGTAAGGTGTTAAATGTTGTTTTTAGTTTTTTTTTTTTTTAAAAAAGCATTGAAACGTGGTTTTAGAATGTTTTTTAAAGAAATTATAGTTTGGATTGATGCATTGGCTATGGTTCGTGGAATCGATTCTTGGCTTGGATCTTACTATGAGATTGCATTGCTAAGTTTAAAGCTATTGCTCTTAATTTTTTTTTAAAAATAATAATAATAATAAATTATCAAATTATTGAGTAATATATTCATAATGCATAGTCTACCTTGACTAGTTTGTACTCCCAAATTAAATTAGTAAACGAAGGAAATTACTTAAATAGTTGAACACTCTATCCAAAACGGTGGAGTTTAAGCTTTGGACGCCAAATCTGTTGTCCAGGGTAGTGTTTGTAAGAAATTAAGTTTTTTTTAAAAAAAATTAATTTTTTATATTTTTAAATTATTTTAATCGACTAATATTAAAAATTAAAATTAAAAAATATTATTTTAATATATTTTAAGTAATTTTTTAAAATAATCATTACTATAAACCTTTAAAAAAATATTATTATTTTATTTTTAATAAAAATAAAAAATACAAATAAATAATTTCAAATAAAAAATAATATATATTTAAAAAAAAACACAAAAATAATCTATTTCGCCCTCATTTGCCATTACTATTAATAGCAACAACTTATTTTATAATTGAAATAAAAAAAGAAAACCGCCCCGCAACTCTCTCTTAAATTATGGAACTACATTGATTTTACACATACCCACTTTCTGCTTGTTGATAAAACGCAGAGAAATTGAAAGAAATTAAGGTAAAGTTTCGAACTTTAGTTATTGAATTACGTTTTTCTTATGATTGAACTCGGTTATTACGTTTAAGAGAGAAAAAATAATGGGTTTTGTTGATTTTTGAGTTCTGTGTGTTTAATTCAATTTTTTGTGCATATTTTTTATTGGTTTCAATTGATCGTTCTGTGTTTGGTGCTATTTGAATTGGAAGATCAAGGAAGTTTGTGTTTTCATTGTGTAAATTGTTTGCTTGACTAGAATATGTTTTATCTGGATTAGGTTTTTTGCTGCTTGATTAGGAAAGTTAGGATTTTTTGTCTCTTTTTATCCGGGTTGATTTTTTTTATGGTAAGTGAGAATCCATGTGGTAGAAACTTGGCATTAGGTTTATGAAGATGTATCGGGAATTAGTGGCTATCGGTTTTAGGATAGTTTAAATGCATTGCGGTTTTCATGTTTTTCTCTGGAAAAGAAAGGGTTGTGAATATCTATAGTTAAGAATCAGTGGTTTGGAGTGTTTTGTTTGGTGTCAAATTGTTACTTTGATTTGAGAATTAACGTAGTTTAATGGTAGTATTGTTGAATTTACAGTTTTGTTGCAAGCGCAAAATATTTGGTCTTTGAGCGTTTGAAGGTATAACTAAGCATGCAAGAGGAGGATGGTATATGGGTGAAGAACCTAGGACTTGATGCATTGCTTGGTTACATTCATCGATTGTTTACGAAGGATTTTAAAACTGTTAATGAACTAAATCATGTGTATTATAATGGGTTCTCCTTAATGGGTTCTCATTTTTTCTGTAGAAGGCTTGAATGGTGTGTCCTATATGATTACTGCAACCTGTATGCATATGCATGGTAAAGAACTGAAGGAGTATAATGGGCAGGGAGGATGAGAAACAAAATCATATGATTTTTTAGCTAGGTTTCCATGGGTTTCTAAGTTACACGGGGCATGGTGCTTTACAGTACACAGAATGAGAATGTGATGCAGCATTTACTATTAAACAACCTATGTAGATTCGTTTCATTATACATGATCCTTCAACAGTTTAGATATGACATCAACATCTAATTGTTTGTTGTGCTTGATGCACTGTACAGATCTGAAATAACCTATGTAGGAATTGGATCACTAGTTATATTGTATGTGCACGTTATACTCAACCATCTTGAATTTGATCTTTGATAAAATAGGGTCTTAATTGGGTATTCCTGATTTAGGAAAACTGGAACCCTTGACATCCTTATAACTATCTGGAATCGCGACCCGCTTATGGATAACTCGTGTTAGAAGCCCAAAATTGCAGATCCTTAACTTCTTTTGTGATTTTTTTTTTTTTAAATTTCAGCTAAGTGTATAGAAGTTTTTGTTAAGAAAAAAACTCAAGAAAGTAAATTATGTTCTAGCTTTGAAAATTTCTTTTTAGTTCCTTTAATTTATGATACATTTTGATCTGAACTTGCTTCTGTCAATGAACTAGTGATTTAATTTTAAGCTGTTATAAAGCATCTTTTCCTCTAATTCCCCAGTTCTACACTGACATTCTCTTCTTTCAGTGATTTCTCTCTATTTCTATTATATTGTTAGGGAGGGGATTTTTGCAATTGGACAGAGTTTGAATGTATTATGCAAATATAACGTGTTCTATTCTCTAATATGCACAATTCCATCCTCAATTACTCTCTAATGTTTATGACCATTTTTGTTCTTGGACATGTTTTTTTACCTCATGTATTATTGGGAATGATTAAAGCATGAACTATTGGGAATGGCATCTGCGATCCTCATTGTGGTGGTATGAGATGGAAGGAAAGCATTTCATGGTTAAAATTTCATCAAATTGCAACTTTCATTCCACTTCTTATAATCATAGGTGTAAAGGCACCTTTGGATCTGTGTCCCACAATATTAGTTAGGGGCTTGTTTTAGAAGGGATTGGGCTTGATACCGTAGAGTAGCTGTGAATAGTAATCTGAGGTTACTATATCAACAAAAAGAAAATAGAAGAAAAGTAAGATAGCTTTTACAGAAAGGAGAAAGAGTGGTTCAAGGCCACAACCCTCAACTAAACCAAAACCCTCATTATTCCATTATCATAAGTCTTTCAATTACATAAAATAGGTTCTCCTTTTATAGGCATCATTAAAGCCCTACTAGTTCTAAACTAAATAGGAAAAGAAAACCATAAATAATAGAAAACTCCTAATTAATAATCCAGTTCCTTGTAAACTGTAACTCCTAAATCGTGTGAAGATTCCTACATATGATGTATTCCTAAATAGCATCATGCTTCTTATTAATATTCTAGTTCCAAAAATAAACTATTACTCCTTATTACGTGACATATTCCTAAAAAGCCTAGATTCACAATATAAAGAATTGAAAATTTAATTGAATTAATTTATTGATCTCGTTCTTCTTGGCTGCCTTACTTTGTCTGCAGGGTCAATATTGGGATTGGCAGGCGAGATTGCTTGGCAGGTGATGGAACAAGAGATTAACAATACAAAAGCTGAGAATCTGGCTGAAGTCTCCATGAAATCGCAGTCAATGGATAATAACAATCGGGAAACTGAGAATCCTACAGAAGCATTGTCTAAGTCACTGTCTGAAACCAACAACAATGAAGATGGAAATCATGCTGAAGCATCAACTAAAGATCAATCATCCAGAAAAAGAACCCCCAAACCATTGAGGGCTAAATCTATAGCTATAAAAAAATCTTCAACTAGCAATTCTTTGAAGTCCAAGAAAGCTAAAAGCAGTCCAAAAATTCAAGGAAAAAACAGAAAGAAGAATCTCTTACAGAGCAACGAAGAAAGTAGAAAAAATGAGCACCGTGATGCTACAAACCTAAATTCAAGTGAAAAGAACGTTTCTGACAAAGAGCACATTGAGAAGGGCCAAGAGAATCAAAAGAACCAAGAAAGGTTATTTGGGTCAAATAAGGGTCAAAAGAACCGGAAGAGGGAAGAAAAGCTTGGTTGTTCAGATAAAAGCTCAAGGAGTGAAAAAAACAAAGGGAAACTTGATGGGAAAGAAAAGAATGAACAGGATGAGAAGAAGAAAGAAAAGCTTGGTGGTATGATCTTTATGTGCAGTGCAAAGACAAAGCCAGATTGCTTCCACTATCGTGTCATGGGTGTCACAATGAATAAAAAGGAACTCATATTGGGTGTGAAACCTGGACTTAAGCTTTTCCTGTATGATTTTGATCTGAAACTTATGTATGGTATCTATGAAGCATCCTCTTCTGGTGGAGTAAAATTGGAGCCCAGGGCATTTGGTGGTTCCTTTCCAGTTCAGGTTTTGTTTTAATTATAAGGCCAACTTCTCTTTAGTCACATTTTTGTTTTCTTGTCAACTTTGCAAGATCTGCTTGCTGATGTTTTATAATTGTAGGTGCGTTTTGATGTTCACAAGGACTGCTATCCAATTGATGAGAGTGTTTTCAAGAAGGCTATAAAGGACAACTATAATGAGAAGAACAAGTTTAAAACAGAACTAACTTTTCAGCAGGTAAAAATTGGTCGGTTAATCTGGTAGTTTGGTATGAATTATTTTTCTTCATGCATTGAAGTTGTTTATTATATCTACTCTTCTTTCAGGTTCGGAAGCTCAGTGCACTATTCCCACCGGTTAGAGCGCCTGTCCACTCTCCACTAACTGTAACTGTTCAGGATAGAGAACTTTATGCGGGAGCAAGAGAGTTGCGGATCCATTCAGATAGGGAAGCATTTGCTAGAGCCAATTATGATGCTAGAAGTTATCCTGTGCTCTCTGATGTGAGGGATCGACGGGTTGAGTACAGGGAGGTGGGCTCTACACATAGAGATGAGATTCCACGTGATTTATTTATGAGTGAAAAGGATTATCGAACTTATGGCCTTTCAGGAGAGAGAAGAACTTATGGCCTTTCAGGAGAGGGAATAAACTTGGCTCCCTCTCTTCATATGTCGTCTACTCTAGGCCCATACTCGAGAGACCAGGAAAGAGAGCACCTTCTTAGACAGCCTTACCCTATATACAGAGACATGGTACCTTTGCAGAGAGAAGCTGTTGTGGCCGATCCTTTCTACTTGAATCAGGCATACAATCCTGGTGGTATACGTGAATTGCTGCCAGCTGCTACTTCGATAACCACAACTGCATCTGGTTCTTCTCTCCCTGCTTTGGACCCATATACAAGGGATCCATATTATACTTACCATTATGGTGCTTCATCTGCAGATGCATATCTGCCACCTCCAAGGAGGGATAAAGTTTCTTCAGGTTCCTATTATGCTGATGGTCCTAGAGAGACTTGCCTATTTGAGGCTGATCACTTGCGTAGGAGGGCAACTGATCAAGTGGATAGATTATACTCAACAAATGCTGCTGATGCCTCATCAAATTATAACCAGGTACTCCAGTACCACGGAGCCAAGCCTGAAACCGCACCTCCATCAGTTTCATCTCGATACTCCTTTGCTGGTCCATCCATTTCTTATCGCTGACTGTGCAGATCCCTGCACCGCCAAGGGGAGATGAAGTTTCTTCAGGTTTCCTGTATGTTGATTCTGACCTGCCTCGTTGAGGCTGATTCCTTGCATATGAGAGAAATTCATCAAGTTGATAAATTATGCTCAACGTAAACTGTTGATGCATTGTAAGATTATAACCTGGCACTCTAGTACCATGGAGCCAAGCCCTAAACTGCACCTCCATCAATTTCATTTCGGTACTCCTTTGCTGACCCATCTGTCTCCTATTGCTAACGTAACGCGCAGATCTTATGCTTGCTGCATGATTCTGTTTTTTTTTTTTTCGAGTACGTTAATTAGATTATATTGCTTTTAAGACTGTTACAAGTTTATGCACGTAACAGGCTCAGCATTTCTGCTCCGGTGTCCTTGTTGACACTGGAAATTAAAATTCCCGTTTCTTGACTGATTAAATTTCGTCATAGGCTCTTTAAAACTATCCTAATTCTTGCACCATACCAGTAATTGTTGGCCTGCTACATATCAAACTGGTGGTTGTAATTTGCTAAGATTTAATTGAGCCATGGCCTAGGAGAGCTGCTTGGCTAGTAAGTATACCATCGCTTTTCTTTATATCAATAAATGACGGCCAGCCTGATGCTTGAAGGAATAAAAGCTGCACCATCACATTCTTACTTCATAACAATACAATACCAAAAAAATAATTCCCAGCATGTTTCTTCTTAATAATTGTGGATTTTGCAAGATGCAAAACTCCCTCGAAGCTCCACATAATATTGATGTAAGAACAGCATGGGCTTGGAAAATTTGTAGGCCTATACGATGAATTGGTCCATGTCCATGAATGCCTCGAAGCTCCACATAATATTGATGTAAGAACAGAATGGGCTGCAAATTTGTAGGCCTATACGATGAATTGGTCCATGTCCATGAATGCCTTGGGTCTGGAGGAGATTAAGGCTTTGATGGGTGCATATGGAGGTATACTTATTAAACCTGTTTGAGTTAATGGGTCAACCTGCAACTTTAACTAGGTTTATTTTATTTAAAATTCAAGATTGTAATTGACTTTAAAAAAATCTAGTTGAATCATTAAAATTTGGTAAAGAATTTTTTTTAAATGTTTTTTTATCTAAGACAAAGACCTTTTTTTTATATATATTTTAGTTGATTAGTAACCTATTTTAAAGTTCATTATATAAATATTAGAAGAATATTTTATTTTTTTAATATAGAATTTAAAATCCTTTAGTGTATATGTTCTATGTTTACAAGAAAAAAATTATTTTTTTAATATAAAATAAAAAAATCTTTTAAGTTTAAATAGTTTAACTTAAAATAATAAAATAATATCTTTTTAACCTAGAATAAAAAAATTTTTGAAATAGTATTTTAAATTTTATTATTTATAATTTTTTTATGTTGATGCAAATTACTCCAAGCCAACTTATATAATCTAGAACACGTTCTTTTGGCTAGATGAATTCCGGGCTGAGTTTGATATCTATTTATGCAGGTGCCTTAACTCCTGCATGTCAAGGAAGGATCGTTTAGTTTGATCTGCCGTCTGGGTGCTTGGAACCAACAGACTTTAGAACTTTCAACAAGTAGTTGCGATGGCGGTTTGGGAAGAGCTTGAAGAATTCCATTTGAAACTCTTCTCCAATTAAAAATACCGACTCAAAGTAAAGTTCAGAGAAAATCTTTGGTTCAACTCTTTCTTGATATCATAAAAAAGAAAGAAAAAAGAATAGTTTAGAGCTCTCTTGATTGGAAATTACCACCTTTGATTATGTGATTAAATGGCAGCTTTTTCAACAAAAAGAAAAAAAAAAACCTTGAAAACTAACAAAATTAGCTGGTTAAAAACCCTACTTTTTTCTTGCAGTGTGAAATTTCGCAAGGAAGAATCTTGGACTTGTGTGAAATATTCACAAGTGTCAATATCTCAATGTCCATGGACAGATTTCACACCCTATACTGCTAGAAATCCAGTAACTTTAACTCCAAGGCATGCTAATTTATACCTTAATTTGATAAATTATATATATGGGCTAATAACTTGGCTAGAACACTTGTGTTTAATTTGATATATATATATATATATATATATATATGTTGATCGACTTGAATAACATATATCCTTTTCAAATTACGTATTTGAAAAAGATGTTAATCAAGTCGATCAATGTACATATAGGCACACGCAATACATTGGAAAAATGGAAGGAGACATAATAATGAACAAGTCATAATCATCTTTAATTTTCCTTGGACTATAAGATTTCAAGGAGTGGAATATTGCTGCTAATCTGATGAGTTAAGTATATATATTACTGTTTTATTATTAATTCTATGCCAAAAACAAAAAAACAAAAAAATCCAACTCAAAACTTTTCCCATTTATTAATTTGATTTGGTAACTATTTGTTTGTTTTCACATTTTAAAAGTGTTTTTAAAAAAAATTAAATTTTTTTATTTTAAAATAATATTTTTTAATATTTTCAGATCATTTTAATGTACCGATATAAAAAATAATTTATAAAAATAAAAACATATATTTTTTTAAATAACCAACACTATACTTCCAAGCATCTATAAATTAAAATCATTAACAATCGATTCTTCAGCAACAACTTCATTTGGTAAGTTGCCATCATTAACTGTGGTTGTCTTGGGGGATTTTCTTAAAGAATTCGCAATATATAAAATAAAGATATACAAGTTTCAAGTGAAATTAAGCATCATTTTCCTTGCAACCCAAGGCTCAACATTAACAAACAGTATCACCGCGTCTTCTTACAAGTCAATTTCAACGTCTTATTTAGTCATTTAATTTGCACTCTACAAGTTTGCCTTGTCAAGATGCAGTCTATTTGGAGTGCCTGCCACTCCAAATATGCTCTGTATTGGGAATCCTTTTTTTAATGTTTGATGATGATTTTAATGGGTTAATGGTAAAAATAAAATAAAATATAAAAAAATATTATTTTAATACATTTTCAAGTTAAAAATACTTTAAAAAATACATCACTATACTCAAAATAAATAAAAGTACTACACAAATGTCTACATCATTAACATATAGATGAGGAGTCTATACTTGGGAAAATGATGGCCTAGCAAAACTTTCAAAGTAAGTTGATAAATAGGATTCATTTCTATATAAATTGTTTTTTACTAGTTCATGGAAAAAAGATGAGATTTGAGTTTAATACATCATTTTCTTACCCACTCATCGTCATCTACGAGATTCATTTTTTTATCAAGATGTTAAGCTTGGTCATAATATTATACAAACATACAAGTAATCAAAAGCATTTATTTAATTTTGGGACTCAAGACAAACGATTAGCGTGTTCAATGACTTATA
Organism: Populus euphratica; assembly: GCF_000495115.2. Taxonomy (NCBI): domain Eukaryota; kingdom Viridiplantae; phylum Streptophyta; class Magnoliopsida; order Malpighiales; family Salicaceae; genus Populus; species Populus euphratica. The sequence goes on from NW_011499862.1 coordinate 155,823, forward strand.
TTTTAATTCTAAAATTGGGCTTCGTAAGAATTTGGATGAGAAAAATTGAGGTTGATTTGTTTAAACTAGCGTGTTTATTGACTATGTTACTTCTCACTTGATGGTTATGTTGGAGGTTGAACTAATATTTTTTTTAATGTTTAAAAAATAATATTCATGCTATGGGACAAAAACAAATGGCTTGACTTTTTAGAAATAATTTAAGGTGATATATTTTTTTAAAAAAATATTAAAACAAAGATATATTGGAATTTTGGGTTAATTTACTAAATCTATTACCTAAATTATAGATTTCATTGGGTTTCATGAATTTTTTTATTTAATTATCTGATAAAAAAATTTAAAAATCAATTTAAAATTAATCAAATATTAAATAATAAAATTAAAAATTAAAAATTAAATATAAAAAAATAATCAAGCTAGGTATGTAGGTCTAGTTGAACCAATGCACATGTCCTAAAACAAGCCTAGGTATGTAGGCCTACATCAAGTCAATTTCTTTGAATCATTTTTCTTTTTTTTTCTTTTTTAAGGGTTGTTAACCTATTATCCACTCCTTATTTTTTTCTTACAAAAAAATAAAAATGAAACAAGTATTGTGTTGCTTGCTTTGGTAAACAACAACATTGTTTTTTTATGGCTAGTTCAAAATTTAGTCCTTATTATAATAGCTGAAAAATCAAGGTAATGTTTTTTTTTTTTTGAAAATCTATTTTTATCTAACAACACCTAAAAAACACAATTAAAAACCACTTAACAACCCCAAAACAACCTAAAATGACTCAAAAAATAAAAATTAAATAAATTGAAAAAATCAAAACCAAGCTCAATTTGCCTATACTCTCATGTTCAGAGAAAAAATCACCACCTTCAAACTTTTTTTTACCAGGTGTGATTATTTTACACCAAGTTTGGTTATTTTAAATGCTAGAATCCTAAAAACAACAACTTCTTCTTTTATTTGTCATTTTCCAATTAGTTTTTCTCTTTTCTTTTTAATCTAGAAATTAAAAATAAACAAAATAAAATTTTATATCAAAATATAATTAAATTGTTATGAAATTTGGGTTAACTATATATTGTCTTCGCATTTTATTTTGCTGCTTTTTATGTTTTACTTTGCTACTTTTATTATCGCATGTAATTGAAAAGGAATTTTTTTTAAAAAATAGAATAGCTTTACTATTCATATAAATAATGAAATTCTTGACTTCTACCGAGTGTTTTACTGGCATGAATACTAAAGCTCCATGAACTTTACTGAGTATTTTAGTAGTATTAGGTAATGGGTTATTCCCTTTAATTTTCACATGGAGTGTTGAAATAGGTAAACCTATATATTTATATATATAATTAACACAACATCGAGCAGAAAATGACAGTTCTTCAATCATCATATTAATGTGTGTATATTTAATTTGTTACAAATTCAAGGGAAATTAATTTGATTTTCATTTTTTTAAAAAAAGAATGATACCCTGATGCCAAATTGAATTACAATTTATTGAAATATTTATATAGCTTATAACTTTCAATAGTTTATTTCTTGTAATTTATACATCCCTCGTTAAAGAGTGATATAAAACTATTTTAAAATCTTATTCAAATAAGAGTTGTGCTAACCAAATCGTTAAGAATTAAATCCTACCACCTTTACTTTCTCTTATAATTAATTAAAATATAATAGTATAATTAGTTTTTACATGTTCCAAGTTAAAATGATATTTATTTAAGGGAGTGTTTTAAAAAGGGATATAAAATCATTTTGAGCAACTTGAACTTGAAATTGCTGAACTAATTATCGTGACAGCAAGGAGTCCCAAGCTAGTTAGGGTGGACTCCATGCTTCCTGTTGCACCATTCTGCTCAACCAAGCAAACCACACGCATGCATGTGTCTACCTCAATATCAAAATATATTTGAGATCCTTCGATCCCACTCATATATCCACAATTCAATCGTATATTGCCTCCACGTTATCGATCTTGGCGATTCCACTTCCATGCACGAGAGGGTCAAAACCGTGAAACTTCGTCGCAAAAAAGGCGTTCAAAAGAAGAAGCAGCAGAAGAAAGTCTTCCTCGAATTCCACGAAGAAGTTTAATATTTTTATCTTATCTATTCTGGGTCCAAAGAGTTCTGCTCTCCCGCGTTTTGTAAGACTCATCGAGTTGAGTCGTCCAGAGCCACCCACACGGGTAAGATGCAGGAAAAGATTAATTTTCTTCAACAGAATTAACATGGATTAATTGCAGGTTTGTAATTGAATCTTTAAACCCGCTTCTGCACTGTTGGCTCAATCTTGTGGTGATATATGGTGTTGAGGGAATTAATCTCTATGCAGACTAGCTAGCTAGCTGTTGTGATATGTGAAAGTGAAGATCTCCTCCATGAACCTCATATATTACAGTTATTCCTACCCTAGCTGCTAGTTACCTTATTGGATGAAAGGACACTGGTCACAGCTTTCAAGACTTGTTGATGATATATACATAGGATTCCTTGTTTATTTATACATGTTTTTTCCTATGATCATGACAGCAAAATTATAGAAATTACTGGAAAAACTGACATAATTAAAATCATAATCCAACCTGTTTATAGATTAATATATTACCGATTTACTTCTCGTACTGAAAACATTTCTGATTGATCTAATATCAAGCTTGATAAGGACATGCGAGTCCACATGCATGCATGAGAGAGGTCAAAACAGTGAAACTTCTTTGTAAAAAGCAAAAAGACCTGAAAAAAGCTTTCAAGAAGTGTTGATGGGATTCCATGTTCTTGTTTTTCCCATGGATGACGACATCTTGCATGAAAGGAAGGAAATTCCCTTTCATTATTTCACAGAAATGGTCCCTATTAAATTATAGATTTCATATGAATTCCGCGAGGTTTCCTACGCATGGCATTTTGCTTTTTCCTATGCTTTTATCATCATATGATGTTTTTGTCATATGTCATAGCAAAGTGCAATTAGCAGGTGATGATGATACATATATATAGTTTTATATTTCTAGAAAAAAAACTGTCAGAAATTATTTCTCTAGATTTTTTATTTATAAATAACATATATTTAAAAACACAAATTTGATATAAAGTTTAATGAATATTAAAATTTAAAGAAAATCACCTAAATTATAATATATATATTAATATTGCTTAATGTTTTACTGTGCATTGCATAATACAGTTTATGGTAAAATGCTAAGATGTCATTTTTTTGTTTTGTTTTTTTAGTTTTTTTAGTTTTTTTCTTTGTTTTTTAAGCTGTTTTTTTCTTTTTGTTTTTTTAATGAATATTTTTTTGTTTAATTTTTTTGTTAATGTTATTTTTTTCTATTTAATTATCAATCTTTTATGACATAAATTCCGTGTTTGATGGGTTAACTCGAATTTTTTTCTGGTTTTTCTTTTTAATTAACTTTTTTGTTTAATTTAATTTGTTATTGTTAAATTGTTTCATTTAGTTATCAAATTTTCAAGATACAAATTCTGGGTTTGAGGGATTAATTCAATTAATTTTGGGTTAACCTGTAAATGTTTTTCTTTATTCAGTTATCAAATTTTCATGACACAAACTTTAGATTTAATGGGTTAATTTGGTTTGAAGAGTTAACCCAATTAATTCATATATTTTTTTTCATTAGTTTTTTTCTTCATGTAGGCTTTTTTTTCTTTGTTTTTTCTTTTAAAATATTTTTTTTTGTTTAGTAGTTTTTTTTCTTTTTTCTTTTTAATTAATTTTTTTAATTTAGTTTGTTAATATTAATTTTTTTTCTATTTAGTTATCAAACTTTCATAACACAAATTCTGGATTTAACGGGTTAACCCAGCTAATTCTAAGGTATTCTGTAATTTTTTTTTTCTATTCAGTTATTAAACTTTTATGATAAGAATCTCAAGTATGACTAGTTAACTGGTTTGAAGGAATTTTCTAGTTAATTTAGATTTTTTTTATTTTTTTATTAATTTTTTTCTTCATATAAGTTTTTTTTTCTTTTAAATGAATATGTTTTTTGTTTAGTATTTTTTTTCCTTTTTTTTTATTTTAATTATTTTTTTAAATTTAGTTTGTTAATATTAAGTTTTTTTTATTTAGTTATTAATCTTTTATAACACGGATTCCAGGTATAACAGATTAACCAGATTAGGCGGGTTAACCCACTTAATTTAGATTTTTTTCTTCATTAGTTTTTTTCCTTTGTTTTTTAATTAATATTTTTTTAATTTATTTTATTAATATTAATTTTTGCTATTTAGTTATCACCGTCTCATGACATGAATCTTAAATTGATAGTTTAACCTGATGTGGTGGGCTAACCTAGATTTTTTTTTTTTATTATTATTATTTTCTTCTAATTTTATCTTTAAATATCGTAATTAACTATAACTAAAAGGTATCAACCTTTTTTCTTTTAATTTGATGACACAAATCTCAGGTTTGACGGATTAAACCAATTAATTCAGATTTTTTTTTAAGTGGTTTTTTCTTTTAATTTCATCTTTTAATATCGATTTGATTAAAAATTAAACTTTATGATTTATTTTGTTTACTGTTCATTAGATTATTGTAATCTCATGAGGGGATTTTATATACCCCTCCTTGCAAAGCAATATTCATCGAAGTAATACTTTTCTTTATTGTTTTTTCTTTTTAATTATTTTTTTTTTAATTTTATTCTATAATATTAATTTTTTTCCTTTTTAACTATCACACATTTATAATATGGCATTGCAACCAGATCCATATCCAAGACTCCGGATTTGATATTACAACCAAATTCACTTAAATTAGATCATGTAAGTTTAATATTATTATTAATATTATAAATATAACTTTTGAATCAGGCTTAGCAGACAAACCCAATATTATTAGGTATAATTTTATAAAAATACCTAATATTTTTATATTTTAATTTTTTAATATTTTTTTAAAAGTAGAATTCAAAATTACAACGCGTGACGCGTTTATAGTAAACACTAAAAAACATCAAATTCTTCAGGTTTTATGGTCACAATCTTTCTACAGTGATTTTTCAGCCTCCTCGTAAAGTTTTTCAAGCACGTGGTGAAAAGTCCATTCAAAGAACACAGTTTTGATTTCCGAGGTCTCTCATGACCATTATAATATCGTTCAAAACCCCTTGGATTACTATTATTGGAATATTGGCTCTCCTGGCCTTTTCTTCTTCCTTATTTTTTTTTAATTATGATTATTATTGGTGGGATATCTTTGGATTAATTAACTGTTATATATTGAAACTAAATCACTCTCTAATTGAATCAGAAGTACTGATATCTCACAAGAATTTCTTCTTATAACCTCTTCTGAATTCAAACTAAGATGATTAATACCTTTATTTATTTATTTTATTTTATTTTTATTAACGTGGGGTGTCCGGGCCAGCTTACGCGCACCACGACTAATCCTCACGACCTACTGAACACCCTGCAAACCCAGCAAGCAGGTAAGGCAGCGCGGGGTTGACAAGCATGCAACTCCAAAGCTCGAACCCATGGCAGCGGAAGGCGCAAGACGCCTACCACCGCTGGGCCAATGCCTTGGGTGCTGATTAATACCTTTATTGATCCATAATGAGCATAACATTAATAACGTAAGAAATTAACCGGATGCATGCGTATGTATGCTTATAATATTTTTCTTTTTTTATTTTTTATTTTTTGGAATATGAAAACTAAATATCTATTGTGAGAAAGTATTCTAAATATCAATCATTTGAGACACCTCTCGTTAGCATTTAATTATTTTCGTTTGAAAAAAAAAATAAAGATAGAGAATACATATTAACCCTAAGTTTTATAGCAAAAAAAAATATCATGTATAATTTTTGTTAATTAATTTAATATCCTAATTATAATAATATTAATACCTGACTTAATCCAATTTACATGTTTTTTTTTCCTATCATGCTATTGACATTTATATATATATTCATACTATTATCATTCCTATAATTATCATATTCAAAAATTTTATTGACTTCTACATTGACCCAATTAATTTATTACCTTCCTTGATCAAATATCACTTCCTATTAGAAAGTGTCGGGAAATTTCCTCTTTGTATGGAAACAATGCTTACAATGGCAAGCGTTTGAGGTGTAATTACTTGTAATAAAGACTTTATCTTTTGCTTTACTGTGTTTCTTGGAAATACTCTCTGGTTTTCGAGTTTTTGTGCAACAAATATTCTGGTATTTGTCTATAAATGCATGCACTTGTTATAAGGGCTCCAGAACAGAGGATTCAAGAGAGAGTTCTTGGCCCTTTTGAAGAGAAAATTTTAAGGTTTTTTGTGCTGTAAGTATTTAGAGAGAGAGAGAGAGATGGGACTTTGTTTTTCTGATGTACGAGGAGGGAAACAAGCAATAGGAGGGACATCTCAGCAAAATCCCAACAGTAACAACAATGCTTCCCACAATGATGCTGTTGATTTCTTCTTCAAGTCCAATGGCCAACAGGCTCTTTTTACCCAAGTTGAGGTATGCGTTACGTTTCGACGTTTTGTGTTAATAAAAAAACAATGTAAGGCTTGGCGTGCGTGTTTATGTATTATTAATTTATTATATTTCATAGAATTGTGCTGTGAATGTCACTCAGCATTGATGAATTTTTTAATCTTTACTTGACTTTTAGTTTAGTTTTTTTTTTTTTTTTATCTTCAAAGAAAGAAAAGATAAGAAGTTTGAGTCTGTCTTTGCTAGTTTAATAATTAGAAGTAATTCATTGTTAATTATTTTCTTAGGGTTAGGTTCTGTTTAGATTCTTGTTTTTAATTATTTTTAACTGGACCTTCTCTTTTTGCCAATGTGATTTTTTTTCTAAAACATGTCATCTAGGTTGTAAATTTTGACATGGAATTTCTTTTTACTGTTCATAAAAGTAAAGGGTTTATGAAATTTTATGGTCTTGGTTTAAACTTTAAAGAAACCCTAAGCCTCTGTATTAAAACAGAGGATGGTTGGAGAGTGAAGGGAGCGAGCTTTAAATTTAAATGAAATTGTGATTAAAAAACCAGAAATCAAATTGGGAATGGAAAAAACTCTAAGGATATGCTTGGTGCACTGCTATTGCCTCTAATATTCAGTGACATTAACTTGATACAGGCGCAGAACCGTTTTGTCTGGTTTATTGATTCTCTGTGTAGTTTGGTTTGGAGAATTCTTGTATAGAACAGTGGTTTTGTTTTAAGGTGGATGTAACTTAGAGATTTTTTATAAATGAAGCCATGTGGGCCTTCCGAGCAACGTTGAGTGTGTATCATGGTGTCCTCGTTCAATGTTGGTAAAAGAATTGTCAACAGGTTGAAGAAGCTAGATGGAACATGTGCAGAAATTTGTTTGTGATTTGCTTTATTAATTGATATGATAATGCATGTTTTTTTTAATGTTGAATAGTCTTGTATCACCTTTGCCCCACATGCTCTGACTTTACTCATCTCCTAGCTGTTGCTTCCCCAAACAAAACACATGAAGATGAACACTTTGTAAATATGACTAAGCTTTTGGGAATGAGACAAAAATTAACTTTTAAATCTCTCTGTAAAATATGAATGTTGACAATTCATTGCTAATAGAACATGCTTAAAAACTTTCTTTATCCTTTTTGTTCATGACATAACCTGCAGATGCTTTTGATTTTAATTGATGTTGACTTTTCTTTGGCGCCTTCGCATGGTCAGCCCCTAGGCCCTTTATTGTGTTAGCTTCTTTCTTACTTTCTTTTTTTTTTCCCTCGATTTAGCTTGACACGAGCAATAGGTTGGTCTTGAATCTCCGAACACCCATTCATGCTGTACCTTTTGTTAAATGGACAAGCATTTATATGCATGCTGCTACATTGTTAACATTTAAATAGATTTAGTACAACAATAGACAATAGTCACTGGATTGTAGTTTGAAGCAACGTGTTAGTGTTCCAGAAAAAGTGAATATTTGGTTCGCCTTCATGACGAATATGATTAAGGATGAGAGTGGTGTGCGCAAGCTGGCCCGGACACCCACGTTAATCTAAAAATAAAAAAAAATATATGATAGTTTCTAGTATTCTCATAAACAATGGATACTATCTTCTTTTTCAAGACATGAATGTTGTGCACCCAATTAGCCAAGATGCAGGAAATTCTTTGCTTATAGCTGTTGGTGCTCCATGTGCAAAGATATTTTTCTTTCAATATCTGTGTCTATCTTTTCTGTTAGTTTATGAACTTATTTTTGTTACCTCAAGATGTATTCCCACTATTCAAATATGCTCTGCAGTTGTCTTTATCAGCATCAAACTTGCTTGATCGTGACATCACATCCAAGGTAATACGGTGAACTTTATATGCATATTTCTTGTCCTTTTGATGTTGCGGTAACCTGCCAAATTGTTATGTTTTCATGGGTCCGCCTTCTTATCCTTTTCTCAGATCGTCTGATCCTCTTTATTGTTTGCCTTGTAACTCTTCCATGCATGCCAAAGTTGGAAGATTTTTATCCAGATATCATGTATTTATATCCCATGTCTCAACTAGCTGCGTGGCTTCTTTTTTTGTGTTCCAGCTTATTTGACCATGGTCCAAGGATTAGTGTCTGCTCTAGATTAGAAATTATTGGGCAGGGTTTTGAAGGCCTCTTGCTATGGTTGATGTCCAGGGTCGAGAGAAAAAATAGAGGGATCAGGAGACTCCATTTTCAGTTTATTTGCAAATATGCATTTTTGTCAGATAGTTGGCAGTGCTTGTGTTCTGTGATCTTGACTAAAAAGATCTGTGTTGTAGAGTGACCCAATGGTAGTTTTGTTCGCAAAGAAAAGGGATGGGAAGCTAGAGGAAGTCGGTAGAACAGAAGTCATTTTGAACAACTTAAATCCTACTTGGATTCAAAAGATTACAATTGCTTATCAATTTGAGATGGTTCAGCCACTTGTGTAAGTTCTGCTCAATCTCTCCAAATGCTGGTTTTCAAGTTGCATATCTCCTAACATTTTCTGTATTGTGTTAAATGTTATTTTGTTTGGAGTTTTCAACTCACATTCTGTCTGTGCCCTCTTTTAGCTTTCATGTCTATGATGTGGATACCAGCTATCACAATAAACCAGTGAAGGTATGGCAGTTTCTTCTTCCAATTTTTCTCTATTATTTGGTTACTTTTCTCATAATTAAATGCATTCAAATGGTACACAGTTCTGGCATATCAACTGATTAAGCTCTGAGAATTCAGTCCGCAATCTGTTTCGCAAACTACTGTAAAGCAAAGACTTGCTGAAAGCAGTTTGGAAACAGGCAATTCACGTGATTGATCATAGTAGTTGCATAACCAGATAACTTCTGCCAGATTCATAACAGTGAGAAGCCACCCTCAGTTGAAAAAAAGGAATATGAAATTATCATGTTTGAGATATCAAGCACAAACATTTTGGATCATAACACCAACAAATTTTAGTGAGAGGAAAATGAGATAAAAAGAATTAAAATGGAAGTGGCAGAACAAATTAGCCTCTCACAAAATAGTGAGACAAATTTTTCTTAAGGTGATGTTTATATTTTAAAAACTGTTCTCTATTGCCTCTCAGTCACTGAAGTTGAAGGATCAGGAATTTTTGGGAGAAGCCAACTGTGTTTTGTCTGAGGTAAGTTCCTTTTAATGTGATATTGCTTGTGGAGTTTATGCAAAGTAGAATGCATGCATTAGGTGAGGTTTTAAAATATGATTTATATTATTCTCTAACAGCTATAATACAGCAAAACCGTAAAATGCAGCTGGTTTTACATTAAGTAATGGCGATATTTAAAAGCACAAGGGAGCTATTATGAAACTAATTTGTTGCTTCAACAATTTTGCTTGTGAAGCTTTGCACTACTTGTTTTAGATGACCATTGATGCAACTGGAACTAATCTGAATGTTGTTCTCACCATTGTATAATCATTTTGGACGGGCTTACTGTCATTTTCGTAGACTTTTTTTCATGAACTTGACACCACTGTTTACATTTATTTTTGCATTTGGCAGATAGTGACAAGACAGAATCGTACATTAACTATTCAACTCCAGAACAGAAATGGGCATGGATTCCTCCGAAAGTTAGGGACTCTCACTGTCCATGCAGAGGAAACAATTGCTTCAAGAACTACTGTCGAGTTAACACTACGGTGTTGTCACTTGGCTAACAAAGATTTATTTTCCCTGAGTGTAAGTAATGAGAAATGAGTGTTAATGTTTGTCATCTATATTAGATCTCAGTTTTTTTTCTTTTTTGTAATAGGACCCCTTCTTAAGAATATCTAGAATGGTAGAGGGTGGAGGTTCTGTGCCTATATGCAAGACTGAGGTGGTGAACAACAATCTGAATCCAATGTGGAGGCCTCTATGCCTAAGTATGCAGCAATTTGGGAGCAAGGCAGGTGTCATGTCTTAAACTATTGTAGATGATAGATTAAAGTTTATTGAGTGCTTGATATCATTATTTATTCAGGTTAGCTTAAAGTGTTTCACTTTGATACAGGAAACCCCCCTTGTTATTGAGTGCTTTGATTTCAACAGCAGTGGAAATCATGTGCTAATTGGGTAATTGTTTTCCCTTTGGCTTTTATTATGTTGTTTACTTTTTCATCGTGTTAACATAATTTAGTGGTTGGCACCAATATTAATACATTTTTATTTATTTATGTCCTCAGTAAGCTTCAGAAATCAGTGGCAGACCTGGAAACTCTTCACAGAGAAAAAAATGGTGCTAATTTCGTTATACCGTCCAGCCATGATCGTGAGAAGGTCAATGCTTTCTATGCATGCAATCTAATATACAATTTTATTGGCTTTGCTAATTGCTCCTTGCGTAATAGGTGCTGAAGGGTCAGCTGTTTGTGGATCGATTTTTGGAGAAGGAACAGTATAGTTTTCTGGATTATATTTCGAGTGGCTTTGAGCTAAATTTTATGGTTGCTGTTGACTTTACGGGTAAATAAAGTTTGATTGTCTTGCTGTTGATAACTTTTTATTCCCCTCACCTCTTTCCTCTCTAGTTTGATATCCGTTTCATGCATTGGATAATCTTTTTTTCAGCTTCAAATGGAAATCCTCGAAATCCAGATTCCTTGCACTACATAGATCCTTCAGGCCGGTTGAATTCTTACCAGCAGGTGAGGCAGTGGTATTTTGTTGCTCTTACAACGGGTAGTAATTATTCTCAAGAGATTTATAATTGAGATATATTAGAATGATAACACTACATTGTACCCTTGGCCTACTGACATGTTTTTGAACTGTTCGATCGTTCAAGATGTTCCCCCTCTTGGAATTCTTCTCGATAAGACCACTTCCCACTCTTCACCAATATTTTCACCTGAAAGACTTCTATCTATAGGGGAATCAGAATTATTAAAACCAAACAGAACAAATAAGATGAATAATGCATGTAAGTGCATAGAGACTTCACCACCAAAAAAGTATTATGTGGATTACTGAGTAGTAACTAGTCAAGAACATGGTCAAAAACTCTACTTTCATTATTTGGTTCTTGTATATTCAGTTATTCAAAGCAAAATTAAGCCGAAAACAAGCTTTTAAGTGGGTGTAGAATGAGCTTTTATTCTTGTTTTGTGGACTTCCTTTTGCTGTTTAGAAGAAAATATAATTCATGAATGAATTGGCTGCTAAGCTGATCGACAATTATCTGCAGGCTATAATGGAAGCCGGGCAGGTCATACAATTTTATGATTCTGATAGGCGTTTTCCTGCATGGGGCTTTGGAGGAAAGACACCTGCCGGAACAGTATCTCATTGTTTCAACTTGAATGGCAGTGCAAGCTTTGAGGTAGGAAGATAATTGAAATGCTTGATTATCCTTACAGTTATTGAATTGGATTGCATATATAAGCTTGTTTCTCCAAAGCTACCACAAGATTTCCTTTTTCTTGTTTAATCTTTCAAAGCCCTTTAAAGAACAGTTGTTTTCTTTATTTAACAGGTCGAGGGCGTTGAAGGCATCATGGCTGCTTATGCAACTGCTCTACACAATGTTTCTCTTTCTGGACCCACTTTATTTGGACCAGTGATCAACACGGCAGCACAAATTGCTGGTCAGTCTGTCTCAAACAACAATGGCAAGTATCTTGTCTTGCTCATTATAACGGTAAAGTGAGCTATAACCTTGTTTTCCCTTTTCTCTTGTTTGCCTCTATGTTTGTAATAAATAAGTTGTCACCTTTCCTAGGATGGAGTTATCACAGATATGCAAGAAACTAAAGATGCTTTGGTGAGGGCATCTGATCTTCCTCTATCAATTCTTATAGTTGGAGTAGGAGGTGCAGACTTTACACAAATGGAGGTGTGCTTTTCTTCAGTAATCTTTACACCAAGCCATAAATTTGCTTCGTGGGTAGAACAATTTTGAACATTTGGCAGAGAGCTCTCATCTGCACCGATTAGAAATCTCAGCATCGAAACGAAAATGCTCTAAATCTTGTTCTTTTGCAGATCCTTGATGCTGATAATGGAGAACGATTACAGAGTTCTACTGGTCGGGTGGCTACACGAGATATTGTACAATTTGTCCCAATGCGAGAAGTGAACAGTGAGTATAATTGATGCCACCTTTTTTTTATCCCTGAAAACTTATTTGAATGAACCAAAAGCTGGTCAAGCTTTGTCGTCTTTATGGGACAGACTGACAAATTAAAGGTCTAAATTGTTGGAAATTAAAGTTGGGTGGCTGAATGCAATTCATTGCGGCCTTCGTTTATAAATACTATTGGATAGTAGACAATATTTAGAAACCATGATTTGCAGTTCGAAGTGAGATGCTGTCTGTCTGGTGGATAAAGATCATATAATTAACAGCACAAAATCGCTTTTGAAGAGTCAAAGAAAGGCCAGATGGAGGCACACATTCAAACTGACTAGCCACTCTTACACGTACCTTATTTATTGAGAGTCTACTCGTAACATAGCTGACTTCTTGTGTATCCTGATGTCTGAGGGAATACTTTGCTTCTATCTTTTATAAGCTGAGTGCTCCTGTTTGACCTATTTGAGTCTTTCATTCATGCTTGAATGCAAGTGACCGTTAGCAATTTCATCTCTTAGACTATAGGGTTCAAAAGTTGGTGCTACTAATTTACTTCTGTCTATTCTCTTTATTCTTGAAATCTCAGCTAATATGTTCATTGTGCTTTGAGCAGGTGGCCAGATTTCTGTCGTTCAAGCTCTTTTGGAAGAGCTGCCTGGACAGTTTTTGACCTATTTCAGGTCTAGAGATATCCAACCACATGCTCGTCATGTTTGCTAGAGAGTCTTGTTCTCTGGAATCATGCCAAAATTCCTCAAATATTGCACATATCGGGCGTAAACCGAAGTTTGTTCGTGTTAAGAAATATGTATTAGGAAATTAGGAAACAAATCTGATTCTTTTTTTCAGATTTTATCCCTTTTTAATTTTTCCACATTATTTCTACACCATAATACATTTTCCTAAATAAATGTTTTTATATTTTTTACTCTATTGTTTCCATTTTATTTTTTAAAAAAGAAATGCTTGTGATTTTGGCATTAAAAATGGAGAACTATGTGTGTATAAATGGCCAGTCATCCACTCGCGTGCACATGTATTTTTATATAGATGGCATGTTAGTTTTCTTGTTTTTTTCTTCCAAAATATATATTTTTTATAAATTAAAATGAGAAATGCAATAAATCATAAAATATGATGAATAGTTAATAAATTAGTAATTTCTTATAAAATGTAGAACTAGCATTTAAAATATATATACGTAAAAACTCTTTATAGAATTAAATAGAATTCTAACAAAATTTATATATATATGTAAAAAAAAGTCTGGAAGAGCAACTTCCAAACTTAAATTGAGCATGATTCAGGCCTCGATTGGATAGATATGATTTTTTAAGGAAAAAAATTCTATTTAAATTTTATCTTAATTCAGTAATTGAATTAGAAAATATATCTATTTTAAAAAAAACACTCATTTGACTTATTCATTTTAAAAAAAAAAAATCATATTATAAGTGTCCTATGTCACAAAATGCTGGTGAGCTGGGGCACACGCCCGATATATTTTTAATTTAAAAATAATCACTAAACACGCTATTAACAGCTGAATTATGGCTGGGTAAGGCGTTTAAACAAAAATAAAATGAGATGGAGATGCAGGGGATCGAACCCTGTACCTCTCGCATGCAAAGCGAGCGCTCTACCATTTGAGCTACATCCCCAATTTCTAGGATGGGGAGTTAAATATAATATATAATTAATAAGTGAAAAAACAGTCGAAAACAATTTATATACCTCAACAGAGTTGTGAAAGAAGCCCTCGCCATACATTTTTTCCTTGGCAGCGACCTGAGTATCTTCGAGGGGGGTATCCGGAATAGGGATTTTCATTTGCTTTCCGGACGCTTTGCTTCGCTGCTCATCCTACTGGGATATCATCGGCCCAATAATCAAGAATTTTCTGGCTTTAGATGTTTCTAAGTTAAACTGCTATGGTTATGGCGAACTCATGGTTGGATTCTGACATTAGGAGGCATGAAGAAGGGAAAGGACAACTTCCACAGGAATTTCCCGAGATAATTGGTGTTCCATAGAGGAAGCAGGGAATTTTCATATCTGTAGTCGTTTTTGTGGCTTCTCATTGTTGACTTTTCCTTCTTTTACCCATCGGGTAAAGTTGCTGCAGTGAGGCCAAAAAGTTGTAGAAAGGGCTAATCATGTATGAATAAGAAAGGCAAAATTATATGATATAGACCTCATTTGCTGTGGTGTTTGTGAGACAGAGGCTGGCATGGTAGCTAAAGAATCCAGGCAACAATAGAGAAATAATGGCAAGAAACACCATCAGAAGTAATTGAGTGCTGTACGAGCTCAGCAGCCACTGTGAACACCAGAAAACTAATAATGAAAGTGAAAAATTAAAACAGAAATTTGAAGTTTCAACATCATTCCCTGAAATTTAAAACAAAACATTATCAAAAAATTAAAGCAACACAGTACTACAGCAATGCTGGCAACAGAACATGAAGCATAACTATTTCTGTTACGAGTTCCAGCAAAGAAACAAGGAAACCAGTTGCAACAACTTCTAAGAGCAAGTTTCACTATGAAAAAAATTAAATTATCGGTAGAAAAGGTTTGTTTTTTTTCTAATTTTCTTTTATTTAAGTTGGGAAACTGGCATGTGGGTAAGAGAGGATTCAAAGCCCATTGACATAGAATTATGAATGGTCTAAATGATTTACAATAAGTATTACAGATAGGAGTCTCTACGTATGAAATCCAGCAAGACGCAGTTTACAAGAGAGGACAAAATTTGTTTAGAAAATTGTTGCGGGATTGAATTTCCAGGAAGCAACAGTGGCTGTAAACCCAGCAGCAACTAGATATCTGCACCATCTATATTATCTTCTATAATGCCGATGCAAGATCCTACAGATTTTCCCATTGTCATGGCCTCTGCAAGTTTTGCTCTGGCTCCTTCATGACGACGCAACATTAGGATAGTGTTCAGGACAGACCATCTGACTTGGGAATCTGCTTTCTTTTGAGTGAAGCCTAAGCCCTTGATTAACATATCCAACTGTGCAATAAGCAAATGATAAGGTTCCATAGTTAAAGTCAATATTTGCATATTCCTGAGATTTCTGCATGACGAAACCTGTCATTACAGAACTCCAAAAACGATTAATCTGAGGGTTTGCTCAGACCTTATTTATATCAGCAAGTCCACCCTCGGCATATCCGAATAAAAGGTACTCGGTCGCTACACCCGCAAGTGCTATACAGGAGAATCTGTTCAGAGTCTAGAAGAACATCCGAAGTCCACATGTAAGAATAATTATCACGTCCAAGGAGCTTAATCATTTCTACAGCAATATTCAATTTTGTCTTTCACTCACAAGCAGTAAAATCTGAAGTTAAGAAGTCAACTACATACCGTAGCTGATACTTTTCCTGTATTAACCTGTGTGCCATGGAAAGTGGAAGAATCAGCGGCAATACCAAGAATAAATAATTTCAAAATAATGTTCCTTCTGAAACCTGATCAGCAAAAAAGCATGCAGTTTTGTAGCAAATAGCAATTCACAATGTGAGAATTCCAGAAGAAAAATTGCAAGTAAAGTTGATCTGTCAAAACTTTCATGCTTCCATAAATTCATAGGTCCTAGATTGTTCAAGTAGCACCACTACTTTGTGTCCACACTTTCCAAAGGGTCCATAATTCTGCTACTTGATAGACTGGAGCTGGAATAGAACAATTAAGTATGATTCAGAACCCTTGATTACACACTTTCCAAAGGGTCCATAATTCTGCTACTTGATAGACTGGAGCTGGAATAGAACAGTTAAGTATGGTTCAGAACCCTTGATTCCTTGCGAAATGCTTATCTAATTGCTGGAGAGCTAAGGCAACTTAAGAAATGCCATGAGCTGACAATAAACAGGAAAATAATAAAAGTGACCCATCCACCGCAGCTAATTAAGATGAATTAATATACAACACGATGGAAGCAGTATATGAGACTGTTGAAATGCAGGGTAGTGAAATATCACAGAACAAAATTCAAATCGCTAAAGCCAACCTACTTCTTCAAGAAAATCAAAATCCACAAAAGCAGTCCCTGCTTGAACATTGAAAGATCCATCCTTCTGTAAAGCTTCCAGGCTTGTAAGTGTATAACCTCTTGGAAGGATGCCCACCATGTAGGCAATCAGGAAATGGCCAGCTTCATGCTGCAGGAAGAAAAGTGGGGAAATTGGAAAGAAGTTATTTTGTTATATCAGAAACCACTTCCATTAACATGAATTCAGATGTCCATCGATACTGAAGACATGGAGCACTGATAAAAGAATACATACTATCAATACTAGTACCCTCTGAGTTGGGTCTGTGTGAAAATGTTACACGACTTGAAATAAGCAAGCAGCACAGATTTCAACATCATATATCTGTGTGGACCAATATGAGAAGGAGAGGTCTTACTTGAATAACCCGGTTGTGGTACTTCTGACTGAAGGTGTGCCCAATCGTATCAAGAACCAAGCTGCCAAGACCTCCATTAAAAGACACCTACAAAATCCACTGGATTAGACACTAAAATAACATAGAGGGTGCCAACTTATATTTGTTCAAGACAAGTAAATTTATAGCAGCAATAGACAGTAGACTAGGGGTCTCGGGGATTCTGGTTCAAGTTCTCACTACTTGCTCAGAAAGAACATTCAAAATTTTATACAAGAAAATAGCGAGGAAGTGATCTTTGACAGCACATAAAGGTGTAGGCAGGCAGGCACAACTTCTGCAATAGAGAAACATAACGAATTTGGAAACAACCTTATCCTTGAAAGCGAGTGGACAAGAAATTAAACAGACAAATAAATCACAATTACGACCAAATGTATGCAAGTAGGACCAAAACCATGATTATATTTAATTATTTATGCATGCATTGTTGAAGGTGAAAATTCAGTATCCAAAGGCTGCCTGCTGTAACATAATAAATAAGGGGGTAGGTTTTGATACAAATTTAGAAAAGCATGAGGAACTTACAGAGTCCAATGTCCACAAAAACAACAACCCCAAGGAGAAAAGGAGGATCTGTTGTGGACTCAACCCAAATGCATTCCATGTAGCAAGCCCTCCAGCAACACCAGCAAGCTGCAGATTTCTTTCTATAGCACCAAGAGTTGCAT
This sequence comes from Populus euphratica, assembly GCF_000495115.2. Classification (NCBI taxonomy): domain Eukaryota; kingdom Viridiplantae; phylum Streptophyta; class Magnoliopsida; order Malpighiales; family Salicaceae; genus Populus; species Populus euphratica. The sequence continues at coordinate 173,533 of NW_011499862.1, forward strand.
CCACAGGAGATAAAAGTGATCTTGTCTCTATTCCATTTAGTTTCAATTCATCCAATGTGTAAAGCCTTTGTGGTATCTGCACAGTTCATTTACTCATTCAAGGAAGCAAACGGTTCTTTCAACACAGACAGAAAGACAAAGCACCACCACAACTATAAGTAAAAACAGAAGGTGAGAAACTTTTTGGTGCCAAACCTGCCTTGCAGCACCAAAACATCTAAGCCCACCAGGCTTCCCTTGCAAATCCTTGACAAGAGAGAGTGCTGCTCTTTCATCTCCCTTACTTAGCTCCTTGTCCACTTGCTCCAATACTTGCTGTCTTTGTACACCAACTGAAGAACCCACAATTTTTTTAGAGCAAAATCTCAATCTTGGAGAAACTAAACCTGTGTAATACACGACTGTGCCCATTCAAGACAGTTTTTTTATAAAAAAAAAATGGATGACACAAAATAAAAACCTTTTTATACCTCAAAATGCAATGTTTTTAATTGTCAGCCACACAACCGGGATATAACTCCATCACCTAAAACGACATCGTTTGACACTTTTCTACTACTATACAACTCAACCCGTGCCTTTATTTTCTTACAAACCAAACTGGCTAGCTAGCAAAACCCATTAAAGAAATGAAATTTCCGAGTCAGGTCCGGATAGAGAATTCAGGTTTTACGACGTCGTATGGCAGAGTTATCCTCTTCAATTTTAATATAAAAGATAGGATTTTAAGCTCTCGAGAGGCAATTTGAAGTCATCTCTCACCTCATGCAAACGCAAGGCAAACCTGGTGGCCTCAGTGAATTTGGAGCTGCCAAAAGAGTGCCTGTCTCTCTCTATTTGTAAAACATTTTTTATATTTGAAATGTTCTAGTTAAGATTTTGTCGGGAAATTTAGTTATTCAAGTATCCGTTAATCATTTGGTGATAGCTTTGCCGGTTGTTTCATATCATTCATACTTTGAGATCGACTCATTAATTTTCAGCGATCCATCGTATTAATTGTATGTTTACCCAAGATGGTTTTTTGGTCTGATTATCTTTCACAGGATCAGCTAAGAAAACATGAAAGCTCGATGCATGATCAAGCCAGGGATTCTGCCTGTGGAGAAGATCATTTTTTCTATGTCTGCAAGTAGGACAAACTTGGTTTCCTTCTTTAGCGCCTCTACCATTGTCAAACTTGTCCTGAAACTAAAACATGTTGAGGAAATACAGCTGCAATGCTGTAATATTCTCATATGTTGCTAGTAATATCCTTGATACTCTCTGTATTACTAGATACTCTGGAACAAGTTTCTATCTTGTGATCTCATGGGGGATTTCATGGAACTGCTTTGAAATTTTAGAGGGAAAAGCATCTCAAACTTGAAAAACTTTCAAGACGGATATAGACAATACGAATGTAGATAAAAACAATTGAATACGCTCGTAGAAAAGCTAGATTGACTTGGCTTTCGTTGAATATTTAAGCTTAAACAGCTTACTTGGCTAGCAATCCAACTTCAAGTTCATGTTATTCTATTTTAATTATGATTTTAGAAATGCTCAGCATTCCCAACAAACAAACTCTGCACACCCGCATTCATATCATACTTGTAGCAGGGGTTTCTTTCTTTCCTCCTGCAGTCTCTGAACATGTTTCCATGCATAATATTAGGAGGATTTGTGGCAGAGCACCTGGTTTTTGGAAGCTCAGAAGGCCTTCATTCTGAAGTTGCGAAGGTTGGGTTGGATTCTTTTGTTACTATTTTGCAATTATGCAACAGCTTGATAGAGCAGTGAAATGGTTGGACCTCCCAGAGAGGGAAGCAAACTTTCACGCCAAACAGTGTCTTTATCATGACTCCTCATCTCGAAGCCAGATCCGGATTTGTATAGGCTATGACACGGGAAGCTGGCTTCTGTGATGATGAGAATGCCATGGATGGAAAGGTAGTTCTAGGCAAGTTGCCGCGATCCCATTAATTTTGCATTTGCATTTCTGTAAAGCATTCCTTCCGTCTTAAAGTAATGGTTTTCACCGATCACGGATGAGCGGTCGGGTGAAACTAAAAACGAGTGAAGTGAACAAGCAACATATAGCTTCAAAAGGATTGAAGAAACTAAGTTGTAAAACTATGAATTGCTTGCCCAGAAGTCATAGGGCTTTCCAAACAATCATCGCAGCAGAAGAGGAGCATTTAAAGCGAGAAAAGTGCAGTTCCATTGGATGTAGATTCCAAAAGGCCTCAGCTTTACCAAAACCATACAGCAGAGTAAAACCCCATGTAGCCAGGACATCAAAAAGAATATAATACAGGCTGTGAAAACCCTAATAACTCCCAAAAAAATACAAGCAATATCAAAGCCTAAAACTCCTGAGAAGCAGATCCAATGTCACCCTTTCCTTTGCCCATCTTCTTGGGAAGAAGTGTCTGGTGAATATTAGGCAAAACACCTCCATTAGCAATTGTAACTGACCCCAATAGCTTGCTTAATTCCTCGTCGTTCCTTACTGCAAGCTGAATGTGCCTTGGCACTATACGATTCTTCTTATTATCTCTCGCTGCATTCCCAGCTAACTCAAGCACCTAATCAAAATCGAACACCCGTTTCAAATAATTTATTGACAAATTAAAGTCTAATCTATTAATTAATTATGAATTAATAACACGACAATTGCAAGAGGAAAAAACCAATATTTTCAATTAAATTAGATGAGAGATTTTGTTTTGACCGAAAATCAATAACACAAGAAAATGACCCATCAACCCTATTAAAAAAACAGCTCAAAAGGCCAAAAGGTAAAGAAAACGTACCTCGGCAGCGAGATACTCGAGAACAGCGGAGAGATAGACAGGAGCACCAGCACCAACACGTTCAGCATATTTACCAGCCTTCAAGAACCTAGCAATCCTCCCTACTGGAAATTGCAACCCTGCTTTATGTGATCTCGACACGGACTTAGATGCCTTTGGTTTTCCTCTTCCTCCCTTAGTAGACGCGCCTCCTTCCTTTGAGCTCATCTTGAAATTAAATGATTTTACCAAAATATAACGCTGTAAAACCCTAACCCTAGTTTTGGTCCCTACAGAGTGGAGAGGAAACGAGAGGTGATTGATTTTTGGAGTGGTGGTGGTGTTTGCTTATATAAGGAGACTAGGTGTGATCTGATTGGTGAGTTCAGGTATACTGGGATCGATGACGTGGCTTATGTTTTCACTCTCGCGGCGCGAAATTGAATTTTTTGTTTTTGATTTCCGCTTTTTTTTAATGGAATTTGTTGGGCTTTTGGGCTTTGCTTTGTTGGCCTAATGTAAATTATGTGGAGCTTTACTACTTTGATAAAATTTCTAATGTTTTTTATGCAATATCATATTTTAAAAAAAAATTAGAATTGAATAATTATACTAATTCCAAATAATTCATATATAATTATATTGATTAATTAATTAAACAATTATACTAATTCAAGATCAAAGCAGAAAAGGGCAGGATGTTAAGCAACTAAATGTTTAATTTCATTAGACAACTCCAAAAATACATAGAAAAACCCTAAGGAATGTATATGACAACCTATCAAAAGCCCTAAAACTCCTGAGAAGCAAATCCAATGTCACCGTTCTTCCCTTTGCCAGCCTTCTTGGGAAGTAGGGTCTGGTTAATGTTAGGCAAAACACCTCCATTTGCAATTGTGACCGACCCCAACAGCCTCCCCAACTCCTCATCATTCCTCACTGCAAGCTGGATGTGCCTCGGTATGATCCGGTTTTTCTTGTTATCTCTCGCAGCATTCCCAGCAAGCTCAAGAACCTGAAACCCCAGAACACAAATCAGAACCCGCGATTAAAAACAAGTTTAGAGACCCAGTTAGAGAAGTTAAGGGAAACGAACCTCGGCAGCGAGGTATTCAAGGACAGCGGAGAGGTAGACAGGAGATCCAGCACCAAGACGTTCAGCATACTTTCCGGTTTTTAAAAACCTTGCAATCCTTCCCACTGGGAACTGTAGCCCTGCCTTCTGGGACCTTGACACAGCCTTGGAGGCCTTTGGCTTTCCTCTCCCTCCCCTTGTAGATGCTGCTGCTGCTGCTCCTTTAGAACTCATTTTCACGCAAAAATCAGAGAAACGTTTTTTTTCTTCGCTGGGAGAGAAGTATCTGTGTAGCACGGGGTTGGTGACGGGGCTTTGTTCATATAGGAAGAGGAGGCGTGGTTTGATTGGTGGGTATGGATTTGCGAGGATTGATGACGTGGCTGGGGTGTTTTAAATTCGCGGCGGGAAATAGATTGCTTTTCCGCTTTTGTTTTATACGTTTGAAAAGCTTGAAATTTGGGTGCTGGTGGGCCCTGCAATCGAAGGTAGGGTAGCAGGGCACCTTCCTTTTGATAATTAACGGTTTAGTATTAAATTAAGGTATTTTAAATAATATTTAAATGGGGAGTTAAATGAAAACCCTCGACATAATCTTCATTAATAAATTTAAATTATAAGAGCATGTGCTCCAATAACAAACTTAAAAATTGGTATTATAAAAATCAAATATTGCCCTTGTACTCACATTTAAAGTCTTAAAATACTACAGTTCATATACTGTTGGGCTTTCACGCTCTATATGTATGGGCCAAAACAAGCCTTTTAGCAGGTCCTGTTGAGAAACACCATCTGAGGCCTTTGCCCATGAAAATCCCAAAGTGGTCACCCTTGAAATCCTATTATCTAATCTTGTAAAGGGCTGATGCCAACGGACCAATCCCATTACAAAATCATTTTAAATAAAAATTCCACTGATTTCTTGGGAGTTCACCCGGTTAAGTTTTATATTATTTGGTTAGGTTAATCGGGTTTGAATCTGATTTGTTAATATTTAAAATAATTTAAATAAACTTAATTTTAACCAAATTTGGATTGGTATGTTAAGTAATTAACTTTGTTGGCCCAGGGAGGTGGATAAATTTTTATGTTTTTATTTTTATTTTTATTTTTATAATTAATATAAATATTTGGACTAACTTGTACATACCTTAATTAATTTCATAAATTTTAAAGTTAATAATCATATAAATTTTTAATAATTTTAAATTTTATAAAATTTAAATTTTTAATTTTTAAAAAGTAAATCTAGAATTTAATTAATTAAATAATAACTCTTAAAATTAATTTTATTTATTTATATGATGATGTAAGGCGTGATGTATTTGAAAGTATTTAGTTAATTCATACCCACTATAATTTTTCATAAGTTTCAGTGGAAAAAGAAATAAAAAAGCAAAATAGCTTTAAATTTTATAAAACTTAAATTTTTAATTTTTAAAAAGTAAATCTAGAATTTAATTAATTAAATAATAACTCTTAAAATTAATTTTATTTATTTATATGATGATGTAAGACGTGATGTATTTGAAAGTATTTAGTTAATTTATACCCACTATAATTTTTCATAAGTTTAAGTGGAAAAAGAAATAAAAAAGTAAAATAGCTTTAAATTTTATAAAATTTAAATTTTTAATTTTTTAAAAAATAAATCTAAAATTTAATTAATTAAATTATACCTCTTAAAATTAATTTTATTTATTTATATGATGATATAAGGCGTGATGTATTTGAAAGTATTTAGCTAATTTATATACACTATAATTTTTCACAAGTTTCACCGGAAAAAAAATAAAAAACTAAAATTCATGGTTTTTCTTGTATCTATTACTTTCATGTTATAATTAAGAAAAAATCAAGTCAATGCGAACACAATAATTACGGTCTTCTCGCTGTCGAGATAGAGGGAGGAGGGAGAGAAAGCCAAGAATACAGAACAAGACAAAAGAGATTAAAGCATGATGGAGAGGCTGAGGTGTTGAGCTTTGGTCCATACATAAAAAACATATAAAGAGAACACTGTCTTGTCAAGAGCGTGTTCATTTTTACGTCCCAAAAAAACATTTTTAATTTCTTTAATTTAACATTTTTGTGTAATCTAAGAATAAATTTAAAAAACTAGCTAGGTTGCGGCTAGAGTGAGGAGGAGGAGAGGAGGAGGAGGAGAGGAGAGGGCGATATTTTTGGAGTCCAAGCGCTAAGCCACAAGAAAACAAAGAGTGTTGCTGGTTGTTGACCCAACCCCCAATGCTTCCAAAACTCTTTGTGGACTGTGGGCTCATAATAACAGTGAAGCCCCCATGATTCGAGCTTCATCGATGGTGACTTCAGATTATTAACTTGCTAAATTGAAGCTGAGCCAAACGATCCCTTGCAAGGCAGAGCTTGTAGGCGTGGCAAAGGCTTAGCCACCTTCGTTTGGGACGTCAAGATGACGTAATATTAATTAGTGGAGTGTACTTGTATTTCATTTCCTTTTATTTTCTAGATTAAAATTACTAAAATATTTAAATTATATCGATTTGATTTTTCTTTTTTTTTTCATGCCGAGCACGCCTCAGCACATATAAAAATGCAATCCATTTTAAATTTGATAAATGCGTTGCTATATTAAACTTTGCAATGACAAAAAAGTTATCGAGGAGTGTGTTACTATTTATTTTAATAATTTTTTTATTTTAAAAGTGTTTTTCTAAAATAAATTTTTTAATTTTTTCACTTTAAATTATTTTTTTATTTAAATCTGAACTTGATCGTGGTTGGTTTTTAATATTTTAAAGGAAGTGGAAATGCATTGAGTATGCACCAAATATATTTATATTCTAAATATGTTTTGTTGCTTCACTCGTGAGTTGAGCTTTTGTATTTACAATCAAAGGTTATATTACCATACAATAAATCGAATAGCATTAATTTAACATAAAAAATTACACTTTGTTAATTAAAAATTAAGGATCCACGGGCTAGGCAATCTGAACCTAGTTTCGCTGGTAATCACTTGTACACCTACTTTGATCAGTATAGTAAAATTATGATCTTAAACCTGTATTTTTTAGAATTAAAGTCTTAAATAAGATGTAATCCACTCTTCTTCTTTTTTTCATGTGTTTTTTTAATAAATAAAAGGGTGATTTTAACATTCTCTAAGAATTATTAATTTAAATGTTATAAAAAAATAAAATAAAATTGTCATCCAGAATGATCCAGCACGGAAATATTTTTTTCTTTTTGCATAATAGCAAAACTTTGTGCAAGTTTTTGTATAAAGTTGTAACTTCCTCAAAGTACTCAATGGTGTACTTTTTCATTGCAAAGGGAGGACAGAAGCACCTTTTTATTTTATTTTATTTTTCTCTTCTGGAAATATTAATACTAATAAATAAATAAACAATTGATTGCTTTGTCAAGATTAAATGAACGGTGGACAGCCATATTCTCTCCCTTTTGCAGTCTACACCTTACAGGTCATCTTTTCTTGATTAATCATGGAATCATGGAATTATGGAATCCCAAGATTAAACTTGCTTTTATTAATATAACCCAATTGATTTGATTGATATTTAGTTTAGTCTTTATTTTTTTAATTTAATATCATTCTAGTTTTTAAAAAAATATTAAATTAATAATTTTTTTAATTAATCTATGAAGATTTGGATCAGCTCTTGATAATTTTGATGATAATAGATTAGACGCGGTAAAAATAATTTAGGACGTATCTATTGTGTGGGTCTCAAATTCCGTGTCAGACTTGTTAGTTTGTTTAAAGTTTATTTTAACATGTTTTTTAAAATATTTTTTATTTATAAAAATATTAAAATAATATTTTTTTAATTTTTAAAAAATAATTTTGATATCAGAAAATAAAAATCATCTAAAAATGTTAAAAATTAATTAATTAGTATAGAAAAATAAAAACAAATAGTTTAAAACATAAAAACAAATATATGGATTGGTCACTCGGACCATTGTAGATCTGGCCACTGGCGCGGGACCACGTGTAACATGAATGAGATAGAAGTTGGCCCCTGGTTTGTTTGTTTAAGAAAATTGAGTAATGGATAATAACATAAGAAATTCAATTCATTTTCTCCTGTCTCTCTCAGTAATCAATGAAGCCAGCTTTCACAAGTGTTTATTGCTCTTCATTTATTATTTATGTTCGACTTTTTTTCTGAGAAGAAAGTAGCTCTTTCTATTTATTTAGAAATTATTACTTTAAATGATTTTTTACGGAAAATAAAATAGACACAGCGATCCTATAACCAATACTTTAATATTTTTAAGATATTTTTTAAAAGATACTGTGGATGGAAAAAAAAATAACGTGGGGTAATCATTTGAAAATGCAGGTAATTTTTTTGTTATTTTTTGGAGATTTGTTTTTCCTTTGAATCCCCTTTAATAGATACTACTGTTAAAATAATTAAGATCAAACATAAAAAGGAGGCTAGAATTCTGAATAATCTGTATACTACGAATGCTTAACCTTAATCTAAATACAAATAAAGTATATATAGATTAAACTAAAAGTACTATTCTACCTTTAATAAATAAGACTACATAAATATTATTTAACATCTCCCCTCAAACTCACGATGCGGCAGCTATAAGCATCGAGAGTTTGCCAACTAGAAAACAAAAACAAGAGATGGAATGCGCATTGGTGAAGAAATCTGCAATCTGCAAGGAAGAAGGAACAAAAGGCAAAGCAATGGTGCCATGCTTGAGACGATGACGAGTAAGATGACAATCGATCTCAATATGTTTAGTTCGCTCATGAAAAACCGAGTTATGAGCAATCTAAATAGAACTCTGATTGTCACAATACATAGGAGTAGGATGAGAAAAGGAAACTCTCATATCAGCAAATAACCAACATAACCAAACAATTTATTTGGTAGTAGATGTCATAGCACGATATTCTACTTCGGTAGATGATTGAGAAACAATAGATTGTTTCTTGTTTTTCCAAGAAATAAGAGAATCACCTAAAAAGATACAGAACCCGGTAACAGACTTGCGATCTTTGGGATCATTACCATGATCAGCATCAGAGTATGCACGCAACTCCAAGAAAGAGGTGGATGAAAATAAAAGACTCTGAAAAACTGTACCTTGAAGATATCGCAAAATACGAAGAACAGCTGCCCAGTGAACAGTAGTAGGAGAAGCAACAAACTGACTAACAACATGAACAGTATATGCAATATCTGGACGAGTAATGGTGAGATATACCAAACTCCCAACAATAGTGCGATATAAAGTGGGATCTATCAAAGGTAAACCATCAGAAGAAGAGTACCTTGCGTTAACCTCAATGGGAGTATCTACAGTTTTGTTATCAGTAAGTCTAGCCCGCTGAAGAATATCTGCAACATATTTCGACTGAGAAAGAAGGTAACCTCTAGGTGAGTATGCTACCTCAATACCCAAGAAATATCGAAGATAACCCAAATCCTTCATTTCAAATCGTCTAGTCAACTCTGTCTTCAAAACTGAAATACCATCAATATCATCACCAGTAATAATCATATCATCAACATATAAAGACACAATGATACGACCTGCATCAGTGCACTTAATAAAAAGAGCAGAATCATGACTGCTAGGAACAAAGCCAAGAGATGAGATCACAATAGAGAATTTCTCAAACCAAGCACGAGGTGCTTGTTTAAGACCATATAATGTTTTCTTAAGCTTACAAACATATCCAGAGTCATATGAAATACCAGGAGGGGGTGCCATGTAAACTTCTTTTTGAAGATCTCTATTTAAGAAGGTATTTTTAACATCAAGCTGAGAAACATGCCACTGACGAATCGAAGCTACAGCAATAAGAGTACAAATAGTAGTCATTTTTGCAACCGAGGCAAATGTCTCCTCGTGATCCATACCATACTGTTAAGAATATCCTTTTGCAACCAGCCTAGCTTTGTATCGCTCAATAGACCCATCAGAATTAGTTTTAATCTTATACACCCAACGACAACCAACAACACTCTTACCAGGAGGTAAAAGAACCAGATCCCAAGTATCTATCTTATGCAAAACAGAAAGTTCCTCATCCATAGCTTGCTGCCAAAGTGGATCAAGAATTGCCTCTTTATAGGAAGAGGGCTCAAAGAGACAATGAATAGAAGATAAAAAAGAAGTAAATGATGAAGAATAACAAGAATAAGCAAAATCTGGTAGTTTTGTGGACTTACGAATACGGATGGACTGACGTGAAGGTGGATCCATAATCTTAGATGAAGCTTGAGGGGTTGTAGATGAGAATGGAGCTTCAGGTGTGCCAAAGAGTAAAGTACCAATACCTGTAGAGTTATGAGTACAAATTGATCGAACATGGGGAGAGGTATCATTACTAGAATCCTCAGAAAAGGGATCTATATGAATAATATCAGATTTGGTCATGTTATGAGTAGTGGATGTAATAGAAAAGAAAGGTATGTGCTCAAGAAAGACAACATGACGAGACACATAAAGTTTCTGAGTTATTGGATCAAAACAACGATACCCCTTTTTACCTTCACCATAACCCAGAAAGACACAAACAGCGGATCGAGAGGATAACTTACTGTGTTCTACATGAGGACGAAGAACAAAACAAGTACAACCAAAGACTCTAAATGAGGAATAATCAAGGACATACCCATATAACTTTTCAAAAAGAGATAGACCCGAACTATGAGAAGATGGAATTGTATTAATCAAACTTACTGCAGTAAGAACAACTTCTCCCCAAAACTCACTAGGAACAAAAACAGACAACAAGAGAGAACAAGCAGTTTCGACAATATGCCTATGTTTTCTTTCAGCAACACCATTTTGCTCAGGAGTATATGTACATGAAGTTTGGTGGATGATTCCATCTAAGGCAAGCAATTGACAAAATTTATTAGAGGTGTATTCCCCACCCAAATCACACCTAAAGCATTTAATCATGGCAGAATATTGAGTTTTGATAAGAGCTTGAAAAGCTGTATATATCTCAAAGAATTCAGAACGATGTTTCATTAAATAAACCCAACAATAACGAGTATGATCATCAAGAAAAGAGACATAATATCGAGACCCTCCTTTTGTGGCAACAGGAGAAGGTCCCCATACATCAGAATGAATCAAATCAAATGGTGAAAAAGAAACAGAAATACTTCGATTAAAAGATAAAGCAGAAAATTTTGTCAGTTTACATCCACTACAATCAGAAATGTCACAAGTTTTTAAATTTCCTAAAGCTCCTGAGGATGCCAAAAATCTCAAACGAGAAGACGAAATATGACCTAGACGGGAATGCCATAAATAAAAACTAGAAGATGAAAGACTTAAACGAAAGGAAGACAAATCAACAGTAGTAGTAGCAGCGGCGGCAGTAGCAACTGGCACTTTTAACTCATCCAAAATATATAGTCCATTCTCCCTACGGCCTGTCCCAATCAGCTTCTGAGACTACAGATCCTATACACAACAACAAGAACTCAAAAACATGACTAAATAATCACCAGAATCACATATTTGACCAACAGACGCAAGATTCAATTTAAGTTTTGGAATAAGATAAACATTAGGGAGAGACAAGTGAGGTGTGACAACAGAACCAACACCTGCTAAGGGCATAAAAGTGCCATCAGCAGTCATAACAGGAATGGAGGACAAAGGGGACATAGAGGTAAAAGATGAGGAATCTGGAGACATATGACAAGAAGCACCAGAATCCAAGATCCATTCAGAATGTGACATACCTGAGGAACTATGAGGCAACTGACCTATGGAAGAAGAAGTGGACATTGCTTGTGGCCGCAAGGACAGAAACTTCTGAAATTGCTTAGCCAAAGTATTGGGATCGGTAATAGAGCCTGGGGAAGTTAATGTTGCAGTATTATGGTGTGATGGTTTATAACCTTGAGGTGGTCTATGAGCAATAGGTTGTGACTGACTGCCAAACTTCCAAGCTTGATTCTGTTGTCTCAACTTAGGACACTGAGCCTTCCAATGACCTTTCTGCTTATAGAAACTGCACTCGTCGAAGCCAATCGTTGTGTAAGGTTTCTTCTGATGATTAGAGAATGGCTTCGAATGTACTGCTAGTACTGAAGGATTCGAAGCAGAAAGAATTCCCTTTTCAAAATAAGATCGAAGACATATTTCTTCAGCCAATAAATCACTCACAACAGAGTCAACAGAAGGCAGTGGCGAACGATGCAGAATTGAACCTCTAAGTCATTCGAAGTCACTGCGAAGTACTGTTAAAAACTGTACTAATCATTGTTGCTCTATACGCTCAATATAGGCACCACATGCCTTTAATTCTGTCGATTCTGTAAGAGCCAATTGATCCCAAATATCTGTCATAGCAGAATAAAACTCTTGAATACTCATATTCTTCTAATGAAGAGCTCGTATGTCATTCTCTAATTGATATTGTTTTGCAAAATTTGATTGCGTGAATAACCTTTGTAAATAATCCCAAACCTCTTTTACTGTCTCATACTTCGCTAACTGCGTGCCTATCGAATGTTCAACAGAATTGTTGATCCAAGTAATGAATTTTACATTATTTGCCTCCCATATATCTATCAAAACAACATCTCTCTCCTCAATGTTCTTCGATATCATATAAGTTCCACTAACATACCCCCACATCTTCTTACATTTAAGAAAATTTCTCATTACATAGCTCCAATATGAATAGTTCTTCCCATCCAACCTCACACTCATAGACTGAAGCGAATCATCTCTTTCAGTAGCCATAATCAATAATCACATAAAACTAGAATGCAAAAGCAGCGGAAAACCAAATACCAAATTGTAAAAACTGAACAAAAATTCAGAAACTAAACAAATATCTTCTCACTACTATACGATTACTCCAAAACACGAAACAAATTTGCAGAAACTGAACGCAAATACCAAATTGCAAAAGCTGAAGGGAAGACGAAATACTAAAATAATTGCAAGAATTGACGAAATACCAAATTTTGCAGAAGCGGGAGACAAAATCTCACTCCAAAAAATTTAACCTCGTTTGGGATTAAATTGCAAAAGTTGGATCCACGAAGTTGGATCCGCGAAGCTATGTTCGGGATTAAGCCTCGTTCCATAAAACCAGCTCTGATACTATGTTAAAATAATTAAGATCAAACACAAAAAGAAGGCTAGAATTCTGAATAATCTGTATATTATGAATGCTTAACCTTAACCTAAATACAAATAAAGTATATATAAATTAAACTGAAAGTACTATTCTACCCTTAATAAATAAGCTACATAAATATTATTTTACAACTACATCATCAGCTAGCGTTACAGTGAGTATTTCATCCATTTTTAATCTAAAAAAATATTTAGGTCTAGTTAATATATTTTCAATTAAAAAATAAATTGTTATAAAATACTAAAATATTGATGTTATAAAATTTGTTTGATATGGTAGATTTAAATACAACAAATAAAAATATAATTTTATTGAAAAAAATAAATACAATATTTATTTAAAAAAATTAAGACGACAACGTAGTAGATTGATCAGATCAACAATGATTAAACTACTAAAAACACAATATAAGTAATAAGACTATGATAATTATATAAAAAGTAAATTAGAATAAATTATAAAGTATAATTTTGAATCAACTTAATATTGAGTAATAAAATTAAAAAATATAACAAAAAAACTAGAGTCAATCAGGCTGGCCCATCAAACTTGCAACTTGAGTTATGAAAATGGGTTAACTTCATAGCAAACAAATAAAAATAAATCATAAAACTCAATTTCTGATAAACCCAGTTTCTAGATGATAAAACTGGAAAAAAAATTTTTTGAGTCAACTTGGATTAACTCTCACAGTCTATGATGTTGATCATGAAACTATAATAATTTTATAGAAAATAAATCAAGATTAATTATAAAAATTAATTTAAATTAAACAAGTATTGAACAATAAAATTGAATAAACTCTAATTAATATGTTAAATTTGTGACTTTAATTATAAAATAGGATAATCTCATCAAAAATAAATTATAAAATATGGTGTCTTGAATACTAAAAAAAAAAAAAAAATCAAAGTATTGTTCCAGCAAAGAGTTGTCTGTGACCTGTATTAATTCACATTCTCTTTCAATTTTTGTTAATAGACCCTTGAAACCCTGTATTTATATTTTTATTAATAGCTATTAATTTAAATCAGTTCAGAAGTTAGCACAAAAAATTCGTGATTCAAAACTTGATTCTAATTAGATTTTGATTTGAATAAAAAAAATATATTAATCCTGTTAAATGTGATTGACCGGTCATATTCAGCTAGATTAATATTAACAAATTTTAAAAAATAAAATAATATTATTTTAATTAAAAGGAATATCGAGTTTGATTAGTATGGTGATCCGGATAAGGTATGCTATTTTAAAATATTGATTTGTGCCCAATATTAAATTTCCTTGTCATACCTGGCAGTGTACAGGACAAAAACCAAGCTGGGACGAGATTTAAATCTGTGCTTGTCATGCTTCATGAATGCACTCACAAAAAAACAGCATAATCATGCCTGTACGAGTAGGGATTTCTTGTCAAATTACGTGGACTTTCATGTATCAAATATTATCTCATGGCAACAGAACAACAAGAGAGATTTTGAAACAATAAAAATTAATCCAAAAAAATTATATTTATAGTTATTTTTAATTATAAAAAATATTTTTTATTTTTTTTAATTAGTACATCAAAACAATCAAAAATATATATATAAAAAAATTATAGCAAAAATATAATTTTTAAAAAAAATCAAGTTGGCCAACATTTTTAAACCGATTAATGCCAATTTGAGAGTATGGTTGTAATTATTTTTTAAATATTTTTTATTTTTTAAAATAATAAAAAAAATAATTTTTTTAAAATACGAGTTAACTCAAAATTCCAAACGTGATACCACGATTTTCTAGCTAGAATATCTCCAAACAGGATTTCAAATTGAGAGAGACCAACGAGGCAGGAAGAGATGGTGTTTTATCCTTTATATATTTGGAGACCACGTGTTTGTGTTTGAAAGAGCAGTTGATTCCAATCTTCTCGCAAACGGCAAAAAAAAGGAAGTTATATCCGACCGTTTAAGCTTTACATGGAAGTTTCTCCACTTGGCTGAGAAATAAAACTGCCTGTGGCTTGAAATTGCTGAGTAGATATTATCCTCCACTCTAGTATTTTAATGCATGATTGAAAGCTGCTCCTCGTCGGACACCCTTTTAAGAGTGAATTTTAATCTGTTTTGCATTGAAATATGATTTTTAAAAAAATTAGTATTCCAATATTTTTAAATTATT
This sequence comes from Populus euphratica, assembly GCF_000495115.2. Taxonomy (NCBI): domain Eukaryota; kingdom Viridiplantae; phylum Streptophyta; class Magnoliopsida; order Malpighiales; family Salicaceae; genus Populus; species Populus euphratica. Next base: position 188,702 of record NW_011499862.1, read on the forward strand.
TTCATATACTGATATTAAAAATAAATTTTCAAAAATAAATAAAAATAATTTTAAATAAAAAATACTTTAAAACATAATAACTAATACACTTTCATACACCCACGAAATTTAAACCTCGTTAACTGGTAAAAGGTATGGCATAAGTGATGAGATTTATAAATAAATAAATAATTATGGGCTTTGCCCAACACGTGGTTGGGCCTCAGCCCAGTCACTAGAGGAGAAATCAAACTATTCGGTCTTGTATTTTTATTAGATACTTGAATTATTAATTCATTTTTAAAATAAATATAAAAATAAACTCGGCCAAAGGACCTTTTTATTTATTTATTCCTGTGTAGTGGAACTACTTAACCACCTTTCTAACTTTATTTTCTTGGACTTGCATTCGAGAGTATGAGATAATTATGTTTTTTAATGTATTTAAAATATATTTAAAAAACAAAATGGGTAACACGGGCAGCAGCGAGGGAAAAGGACTTGCACCTTTCAGAGCACGTGTGAGCTCCTTTGATGATTAAACATTGATGAAGCACATGTCAGCGATGGACCGACGATGTAGCGCTCATAGACTTTTTCCTTCGTATTTTATCTCTCTTTTCCTTTGAAAGATACAAAAGTTTCATTTCATTTGTTTTTTTTTACAATTTGGTCCACAAGGTGGCGCTAATATACTTTTTTCTCCTCCTTCATATTTCATCTTTTTTTTTTCCTTTGAAAAATACAAAACTTTCATTTCATTATTTTTTTTATACAATTTGATCCTTTTTTCTTGTTGCTATCTCTTTGTTATCTTATGTATATTATTTTTTTATTTAATCTTATCTCATATTAGTTTTATTTATTTATTTTATATCATATTTAATACTCATTATTTTAATTATTATTTATTTATTGTTATTTTTCTTATTCAATTTTATTTTAAATTTAATCACTAGCATTTAATGTGAACTTATTTTGATATCAAATTTAGTTATATTTTTGTTACTATTTGTTTTTCTTGAAAAATTTTGATTGTTTTTTTTATATTAATTTTATTTATTGATATTTTATAATTAAATATTTTATTATTTTTTAGATTTTTTTTATTGGATTAATCTTAGACTCGTAGCTAGAATTACGAGTCTCAAATATTAACACAAGTTAACTTTGTATTTTTTTGTTTTTTTGTTACATTTTATTTTTTCTCGCCTCATCTTTTAATGTTTAATTTATTAAAAATTAGTTTTTATATTTATTTTTTTATGAAATTATTCTAATCTTAAACCCATGCTAACAAGACTAATAGCTTGATTTGGTCTAAATTATATTTTTTTTATTATCTATTTTAATCTCATCCTTAATGCTATATTATAAATAATTAAAATTTATTTTATTCAATTTATTTTTAATGGACCTATCACGAACTCTCATATTTTTCATGTTAACTTAAAAAGGAGTTGGAATTGATTTTTTGATCTTTTATCTCTGTTGTTTATTTTTTAATTTATATTATATAAATTAATTAAATTTAATCAAATTATTTATTTTTTAATATTATTTTTTACCGTGAAAAATATCCAGACTAGCCCATGACACAGCATGTACCTACTGTCCACTCTCTAGGAATCACTGCCGACCACCGCTTCATTTGTCATGGCTGGCGAATATCACTCGTAGTTTTTTTTTTTTTTTTTAAATATCTGCTCGTGCGAACATGGTTTTCACACAGAAATCTTGTCTTTTGATATTTGTTATGGTTCCTTAAAGACACTTTTAACTACATAACTCTCTAACTTTATAAGATGATAATATAAAATTTACAATAAAATCAATATAAATGCCTTTCAATGCATACCCTTTAAAAATGTTTTTTTTTTACGATTTGAATAGTACATTTCTCTTCTCCAAGATAACAATATTTTGTTAATTAAAATAATATTTAATTATTCATAATTATTATAATTATTAAGCAAATGATTAAATAAAAAAATCAAAATCCTTTTCTGTTTACAGTATTCTAAAGACGCAGAAAAAATATATTTGGTTACTCAAGTTCTAATATTTTTCATCTTTAGTTCCTTTTTTATAATTTAATTCTAAACCTTATTTATTTTTTATATCTCGGTTCTTGAATATTAAAAAGAAAGACAAAGACTAATTAAAAAATAAAAAGGAGAGATAAAACTCTCGGATGAACAAGTTTCAAACCCGAAATAACTACAATTTCAGCATCCATGGATTTATTTTTGAGAGAAAAATTCAATTTAAGTGATTCCTATCTTTAATAATATATTAAAAGGATAGATCACGACTTGTTTTTAATTTATTTTATTTGACTTTGAGGGTTTATCCCGACTAAAATATATCTTATAGCTACAAATAAAGTTTTGGATGAATCTGATTTTTTAATTGCTGAAGCTACTTTCAACGATTGAAAATTATTGTAATTAAACGACATGTTGTTTTTTTCTAGACGAACAACATGTCATCCATTCCATCTCATAATAAATAATATAGGTATATAATATGTTGTCTATCTTTCTTTATACAAAAATAAAATAAAATTATTTACCCCTATCTGAACAAAAAAAAACCTAGGCCCAACCGTGGGTTATATAAATCAATGTGTGCAGGCTTAATCTTCCAATCTAAAGTATGCTCGATCATTTTATAAATAGTGCATGTTAGTTTTTTTATATTAATAAATTTTTATATAAATTTATTAATATAATATCCTGGCAATTTATTTGATTATGCTATAGTCTCAACTAATATTTTATATTTTATGGCAATACTAACAATTACCTTCTGAATAATACTAACATAGAATAATTAATTATTCGATGTTATAATATTGACCTCCTGGTTATTTAAACCGGGAACACAAGCTTCAGGCTTGGCTTGCCAAGCGTTCGAGACGGTCCCTGTTTGTCTTCACGTGCCTTGGCGCCGGCCGCATGCACTTCAGCTTTCGTAGAGTTCCTTTGTCAAATTTAGTAATATATATATATATTCGTTTTGTTTTAAGTTATATTTATTGCGTCATAATCACTAAAAACCTATTCCAGGAATCAAAATTAATTTTTACATCACTGGGTCCCACACAATAGTTATCTTTCGGCCGCTTGCTTTTGTCGTCTCTCAAATCCCACTAAACACTCAGTGCGCACTCTACCACTCATGTTCATAAGCCTACTAAAATGCGCCAGAAGTCTCATCTCCACCCCTTACACATTTCTACTTCTCCCTGTGAGATTTACCATTTATTGCAACCATCATTTCTCTCTCTCCCTCCTCAAAATTTGTGAATTTTGCAAAGCTTAAAGGATACCCATTTCATGTTCTATGGCCTCTTATAAGCTTTGATAATGAATGCAAATCATGTTGATTAGAGCTATAAAGATGGAATCTTTCGTATTTGGTTACACTATGTGAAGTGAGTTTTCAATTGGGCTGGTCTTAAAAAGGATCTAAATTGATATACTAGATTTTGTTTTTTGGATACTGTCTTTAAGAAGTATTAGTTTCATGGCTGGAAGTAATGAAGTCAATCTCAATGAAAGCAAGGTACTCTCTCTGTTTTTTTATCCCTCCCTCTGTCTTTACATTTTGTACTCTTTTGGTGATCGAAGCTGGTGTCTTTTGATGGGTTTTTTGTGGTGTTTGTGTTTTGGTGGTTTGAAGTTGAAAATCAGCTGGATTCGGAGCGAAATTTAGATGTTTTTAGTGGGGTTTTGAGATTTCGACTCGGTTGGTGAAGGAAAATGGGTTTGGGGTTTATGTTTAAGCATCTTAGATTCTTTAGGTTATATATTATTTGATATTCTTGGGTTTTATGTTCTTGTTTTTGTGGAAAGAAGGAAGCTTGTTGATTAGTATTAGGGTTCTGGGATGTTTTGTTTTGAAGTTTTATTGGATTCTGAGATCATATAGCGGTAGTTTGTTGTTAGGTTTTTGTTACATGTGGAATATCTGATTTGTGGTCTGGACGTACTGTTTTGGTTATCTAAATTCTAAATGCTGAACTTGGCTTATTAATCTTGGATCAATTTAATTCAGGGAACATGATTTGGTTTATGGATAAATCTGTTTCTTGTTAGCATGTTTTTCAGTCTCTACTTGCTTGTTTGTTGGTTTGTCTAGTACTTGGTTTTTGAAAAATTATCACCATTTATGGTTTATGGCTTGCTATTTTACTATTCGGAATGAAGAAAGTGAAGATTTTGATCCTTTGTTTTCTGAATAGATGGTGGTACCCCTGAATACGTGGGTCCTCATATCAAATTTCAAGCTGGCTTACAATCTTCTTCGTCGTCCTGATGGGACTTTCAACCGCCACTTGGCAGAGTTCCTTGACCGGAAAGTTCCTGCCAACGCAAATGCAGTTGATGGGGTTTTCTCATTTGATGTTATCATTGACCGTGGGACTAGTCTTCTTAGCCGGATCTATCGACAGGCTGATGCACAAGTATCACAACCAAATATTGTTGACCTTGAGAAGCCTATCAACTTGGATCGTGTCCCTGTCATAATCTTCTTTCATGGTGGAAGCTTTGCTCACTCTTCTGCAAACAGTGCTATATATGATACACTGTGTCGCCGCCTGGTGGGCCTTTGCAAGGCTGTGGTAGTGTCTGTGAATTATAGGCGTGCACCTGAAAATCGATACCCGTGTGCTTATGATGATGGATGGACTGCTCTGAAGTGGGTTAATTCAAGGGCATGGCTCCAGAGTAAGAAAGATTCTAAAGTTCATATATACTTGGCTGGGGATAGCTCTGGTGGTAACATTGTTCACCATGTTGCTTCAAGAGCAGTAGAATCAGGAATTGAAGTATTGGGCAACATACTGCTGAAC
>NW_011499862.1:193572-204298 GCF_000495115.2 Populus euphratica
CTGAACCCAATGTTTGGTGGGAAAGAGAGAACAGAATCGGAGAAGCGATTAGATGGCAAATATTTTGTAACTCTCCAGGACCGAGATTGGTACTGGAGAGCATTTCTTCCTGAAGGAGAAGATAGGGACCATCCAGCATGTAATCCATTTGGTCCAAAAGGTAAAAGCCTCGAGGGAATGAAATTCCCCAAGAGTCTTGTTGTGGTGGCTGGCTTAGATCTTGTTCAGGACTGGCAATTGGCATATGCTGAAGGTCTCAAGAAGGCTGGTCAAGATGTGAAACTTTTATATCTGGAGCAAGCAACAATAGGGTTCTACTTGTTACCCAATAACAATCACTTCCATACAGTGATGAATGAGATAAGTGAATTTGTGAGTCCTAACTGCTAATAGGGTTAACTATACCAACCGGAAGCCATACTTGACCGAAGCTTGACGATTCCTCTTTGGCTAATTACGTGTTGTTTGCTGTTTATATGATTGTGTAGTGTTAGTACTTTCTGTTTTATTGATCATACATTGTTGCATTCTGCTACTCTAAGGTCCAGTTCTTCAAGTTTCCGAAACATCTGGGTTCTGTTATTGGGTGCAGAAGGTGGCTCAGTGTCTAGCTTGTTCGGAATATGTTCTGTTATATATCCATTTTCCTGAACTCGAGTGGTGTAGTTTTTGAAGCTTTAGTAGCAGTGGGGGGCTGTCTCACTCAGTTTCGCAGACCTACCACATTTAAGGTTACCTTTTCTGACTTCCAGCCCCAAAGGAGAGGAAGACAGAACTACTGAGTTTATATTTGGTGGCTGATCCATTGTGGTCTATGGGTCGAAACCTCACTAATGTTATATGGCTAATTTTAGAACATGGATAGGAAGAAAGTCCATGGTACTGTGATCCTGTATGTTTATAGATATGATTTAGTATATATAAAGGTGTTTGCTTATCTTTTCTTTCGCACTCGATTTTGCCTTTTCTTTTTTGTCATGTATTGTTCTCTTTGATTTCTTCTTCTTCACAATCTAATGGCAACTGTAAATATGACTGTTATTGCGAATTTAGAAATTATCAGGTATTCCCGTTTAAGTTAACTTTAGATTCCTTATTTAAGAGTTTGTCATAGCATTGTTGATGAACCTTCATCTGAATCTGATAATGTCGAGCATGCAAGTATATACCTCCAAAATTGAGGCCTGGTAACTGTCAGAGGAGCGTATCTGTTCTTCCATATCCTATCTTGTTACAGACTGACTGTATTTTGGACCGAAGACCAGGTCTTATATTGTTATGCTGTGAGAATCACACAAGGTTTTATGTTCAGGATTGAAAGCGGTTGCGGAATTGTGGGCCCCTAAATAACTTCAGCTCTGTTAATGTCTTCTAATGTAAAGCCACCTTGATAATGTACGTATACAGATGACTCAAGCTTGCGGAAGACCTGCAGCTCCTTCTGTTTTATTTCTTGAAGACCCTTTGCAAGGCACAGTTAACCCAAATGTGATTGTCTGGACGGACAGTATCTGGATAATGAGCATCATCAATCTCGATTGTTTTGCTGTAGTGTGTTGTTGAAACTGACCATGGTCGAGGCTGAAACCACTCTCAGATCACTGTGATGGTTAGTTGTGTAAATATAACGCAAAGATATGGGACCAAGTCTGTAAGTCATCCAAAACTCTGCAGGCTTGTCTGTTGTGTTTGTAGGTACGTTTCTGAGTTCTAACCAAAAGCAAAGTGGGCAACATGTGAATAATGTGTAGTTTGAGCTGGAAAGTTTTTTTACAAGGGAGTGCTATTTCTACAGTTAATTGTACTTCCTACCTTGAATTATGAAGCTATACAAGATGCTAGAATGAACAAAGAGATAAAAACAAAGGTTCCTGGAGCACTTCACTAAAGGACAGTTTGTAACAATGACATTTACAAGCAGCTGTCTGCTCTAGACCCAAAGTCCGGCTTTCACCAGGCAACAATAATGCAGCAGGATGTCTTTGATACCAAATAAGATTTAACACTAACATGGCATACAAGTATAGATTGTTTTTGGATAATTGGGAAGCAAGTGGAAAGAGGCATCGAAGCGTGCTGCCTTCTAGTCCACTAAATTCTGTTACCCTGGCCTCAAATCTATCCCTACAAAAGGATGCGGGGGTATTGCAACAAATGATTGGAAGCGAATTCCAAGTACTCCATTTTTGCTGTTGATAAAGATTGATTTGATCTTTTCTTGGCATTTCTTGACGGCGTGTTGTCGATGCATAATTTGAGGGCTTGAATGGCAGAGAAAATACAAAAATCGGCTTGTTTTGAAAGATACAAGCCCATTTAGTGGTGGTTGGAATTTGGACATGTCTAGAGGGACCACATTAAAACCACTTACCACCAATAGAAGGAATATGAGTACTTGTTTGTGTAATGGTTAAATAACAGCTAGCTCTTGACAAAGACATGAAAGGCTTGTTTGATTGACTTCGGATACTCATAGTTAATCACATTGATAGCTTGTTCATATCAATGGACGCAAAGGAAAAACAAATTAGTTTATTGTGTGCAAATCTTGCTTGTTTTATATAAATGGTTAATGCTTGTTTATGGTGTTTAGCTACCATTAAGCCGATTGTTTCAGCCACTTTTAAGGGATATTTTTCTAGCAGAATATCAAAGCCACTGCTTATTCAAGTGGGGTTCTCTTTAATCACGAGCTATGAGTAGGAAGTCTAGCAGGACATCTATGATTGTGCTAGAAATCCGTTTAGATTGTGGTTTATTCCTCTTGATTAACTATTGATACAGGTCACTCAGCATTATCGGCCTCAGAAGGGAGCAAAAGACCCAGAACACAACTGATGAGGAGGCCCAATTTTTTTCTTTTCTGAAAGGAACTGATTTGTTGTTGCCATAATTTCTAGAAGTGTGGCTGGCAAAGCATAAAACACTGATTCAGACCGCCACCAGATCCAACAGATAATCACCAGCATATCAACATTTTTTTTTTTTTAAAGAAGGAAGAAGGGAGTTTCGCAAATCTGCATCTTCACAACCTGGTTCCCCAACATGCTTTGCTTAGCATTATGTTACAGATGAGCTGTATAACCAGCGTAGCATTGGCACCACAATAACTAATAACAGTCTGGAGTCTTGAGGGAAGTTTTGTTGAGGAACGAAGAACATGACAATTCTAAGAATTGGTATAGAATTTCATGCCTCTATAATAGCAACATAAATTCAAAAAGACTGATGCTACGAAAAAGGGGCCAAAATATAACAGTAACAGTCTAACAGGGCAAATGACAGCTTAGCTGCATTCTCCTACCCATGTTTTTCGGAAAAGAAACATGTGAACAACCAGGGATCTTGTTTCCATTGAATACAATCACTGGATTTCTCATAATACAATATTATACCAACATGAAACATTAACCAAAAATTTGAGGTACGTTGGAACTCCTGAGAAGCAGTCCAAGAATGATCTAAGGTTTTAATTCAGTCATATATACTTTCTGGTTGGGAAGAAATCCAATTATTCAGGAGCCATTCGAAACCGTTATGGCAAGTAGGAAATATACACCAGTTATTCAAGACAACCGAACTAGAGCAATCAAAAGAGTTCACTAAACCACTATAGTTATTAGTAGAGCACAATAACGTCCCGAAACATGCCCTGCTTATTGTGCTAGAGTGTGGTCGAACATTTCCCACAAATTATGCAATGCATATAAACAAGATGCAGATAGTTGCCACTAGGCTGTTGAAAAAACCTCCAGTTGTTGCAATGTCAGGTTTTCAGACATTATCTAAAACGAAAGTTAAGAGTACCAAGATGGCATAACTCTGCCCTAAGGCAGAGCGTGATTGAGCAATGCTTAATTCTAGAACTAAAGCAACTTGCCTAGAAAGGGAAAATTGATCATCAACGTACTCTAGCAACATATGCAAGAGAAACTGCTGCAGCGACAACTGTAGTTGCCGAAGACATTACACTCAAAAGGCCGTTCTTCTTCTTTGCCCTTGCCACAGAATCCCTCAGGTATTCTACTTGCTGCTTCATGTCCTCCACCAACGTGTCCTTGTTTCTAAAAGCAGTCTTGATAACTTCCAGCTCACTTGCATATGGTTCAATTTCACTGTCAAGCATCTTTTCAGTAACAGTCATCTCTTCTTTTCCATTGTTCGATTCACACAACAATGCAACAGTGCTCTTCAACATGGTTAGTGCTCTATCTGAAATAGTGCCAGCTGACTCCATTTTGTTCCTCAAGTCAATTATTTTCCCCTCTGCCTCTGTGAGATGCTTTTGTACCAAATCTTTTTCCTTCTCCAGCAAAGAAACTTGGGTTTCCATTTCCTTCTTCTGCTTGACCAGACTCTCATGCTCGCTTTTCATCTTTGCACAATCCTTCACAGTTTCTTCAACTCTCTTCTCCATCTCCAAAACTTTAGACCTCAAATTCATGCCATTCTTTTTCTCTCCATCCAAACTCTTTTGAGCATTATCCCTCTCAAGCCTTACTTGCTCAAGAGCACCTTTGTAATGAAGATTTTCAGAAGCTACTTGTTTGTACTTAACTTCCTGGTCTTTGATGGATTCTTGCATCGAAAAAATATCATCCCTTAAATGACCCACCTCCTTATGCAGCTTCACAATTTCACCCTCCTTAATAACTTTCACTTCCTCAATCTCATTCTTCTCTCTCAACAATTTCTGAACCAATCCTTTCTTATCCTCAATTTCAGCATCAGCCATGATCTTATATTTCTGGGCAGCATCATTTTCCTCCATTAACCGCATAATAGTTCTTTCCTTTTCCTTCTTCTCTTCCATTAAACCATCAATTTCCCTTGCCATTGCATTCTTTTTCTCCAGCGCCTCCCCCAAAGTCTCCTCCAATTTCATAACTTTTTTGCGCAAAATTCCCTCCTCCTTTCTCAAATTTGATATAATCTCATTAAGTTCCCCTGCTTCTCTCTCCAACTCAATAATCTTCAACTTCTGCTCACTTTTTTCAACACCAATCTCATTCCTTTCCCTCACAATCTCCTCAATCTCTCGCTTCAAATACTCAATTTCTTCCACTTTCTCCATCAAATTATTCTCAGCCGAACATCTCAACCTTTTAAGCTCCTCGATTTCTTTCTCTCTATCCTTCTTTTCCTTAACCAACAAAGCATATTCTTTCTTCAGTTTCTCAATCTCTTCCTCGCTCTCCCTCTCCCTCTTCTCTAATTCAATCACTCTATCTTTCAAACCATCAGCCTCCTTCATCCAATTATCAACATCACTCTTCAACAGATCCCTGTCGAGACAAACCCGACTCAATCTATCTCTCTCAGCCTCAACACTCATCTTTAGCTCCTTAACCTCACTCTTCAAGACCCCAATCTCATTTTCATTCTCTTTCTTTTCTCTCACCAAACCATCTGCAAAACCACCCATTTCAGCCATCTGTGTCTCAATAAAAACACAAAACAACCCCTTTTCTATCTCCAAACTCACTTTCCCATCACTGATTTTACCCAACTCAGTCTCCAACTTACTATTTTCGTTACTAGACAGAGCCAACTCAGTCTCCAAAGCCTCCTTAGCTTTCACCAGAGACTCAACTTGGGGGGAGTTGGAGGGTTGTTGAGAGTTCAAAAATTGGCTCCGCGTTTCAAGGATTTAGGGAATCTCATTTTCAATAGTTTTATTAAAAATATTTTTGAGGAAAAATAATTGATTTTTTTTAAAAAAATTAGAGTTTGCGCTAGGTTGTTCGCATAGGGGATAAGGATAAGCATGCTTTTTTGTTATTTATTTATTTATTTATTTAACCATGGGTTTTATATCAATTCAATTGGTATATTTTCATATCTCAATTACTTTTTTTTTTTTTTTTATCAATGTTCATAAATTTTATTGTTCATATTTTTATAAATAAATTATCCAAAATATTAGTATAATCCGATCTTCACTGAAATGAATTTAGGATTTGAAAAACTTATTTTTCAATACCGTGAAAGTAGATTACAAATTTTTATTTATATAAAAATAGATTAAAACTTGTGGAAAATAATTTTGTATGAATGATCTGTTTTAGACATGGACTAGTTAGATGACCCGTGCGAAGCCGCGAGTCAATTTTTTTTGTATAAAAAAATATTATAAAAGTTAAAATCTAAAAGTATTAAGTTTTTCTGCAAAGTTATATTCAAGAGTCTTAAGTTTGACTACAACGCTTGATCTAAGAGTAATATTTATAATATTAATAATAATATTAAACTTGTATGATTCAAGTTTAAGTGGGTTTGGCTGCAATATCAAACCCAATAACCTTGAATGTGGATTTGGCTGCAAGGTCATATTATAAAAGTGTTATAATTAAATAGATTAGATAAAAAAAACATTGAAAAAAAAATCAACATGAAGAAAATAACTAATGAAGAAAAAGAAAAAAATGTGAATTAACTGGGTTAACCTTTCAAACCAGGTTAACCCGTCAAACATTAGATTCATGTCGTGAAAGTTTGATAACTAAATAAAAAAAATTGACGTGTTAGCCTAGAATTAACTGGGCTAATCTGTTAAACTCAGGATCCGTGTCATGAAAGTTTGATAACTAAATATAAAAAAATTTAACATTAACAAACTAAAATAATAAAAGTAATTAATTAAAAATGAAAACAAAAAAACAAAAGGCATCGGTTTTCATTATAGATTGTCAATGGCCTAAAAAAGGCAACAAAATAAAAATTAAAAATAAAAAAACTAATCGGATTAAAAGAAAAAAAACTTATAGGAAGAAAAAAACTAATGAAGAAAAATAAAAAAAATCTAAATTAACCGGGTAACCCGTCAAACCTGAGATCTGTGCTATGAAAGTCTGATAATTAAATAGAAGAATTTTAATATCAACAAAATAAATTTAAAAAATTTAGTTAAAAAAAGGAAAAACAAAGAAGAAAAAACCTATACGGAGAAAAAACTAATGAAAAAAAAATATGAATTAACTAGGCTAACCTGTTAAACATGAGATCCATGTCTTGAAAGTCTTATAACAAAATAGAAAAAAAATTTAACATAAACAAACCAAAATTTTTTTAAAAATTAAAAAGTAAAAAAAAACGCATTAGCCTTTTTACTATGAACTGCATTGTGCAGTCCAAAGTCAAATACATAAAAATGAAAAAATAAAAAAACTAAAGGCATCAATTGATAACTAAATAGGAAATTTTTTTAATATTAATGAACTAAATTAAACAAAAAATATTAATTAAAAAGAAAAAAGAAAAAAAAAGCTATAAGAGGAAAAAAACTAATGAATAAAAAGGAAAAAAAATCTAAATTAACTGGTTTAACCCTTCAAACTAGGTTAACCCATCAAACCTAGAATTCACGTAATGAAAGTATGATAATTAAATAGAAAAAAAATTAATGGGTTAAGCCAAAATTAACTTGGTTAACCCGTCAAACTCGGAATATGTGTCATGAAAGTCTGATAGTTAAATAGAAAAAAAATTTAACATTAACAAACTAAATTAAACAAAAAAAATTAATTAAAAAAAAGTAAAAAACAAACTTCAGGTTACCTTGTCAAATCAGGTTAACTCGTTTACCCATGATTCATGTTATGAAAGTCTGATAACTAAATAAAAAGATTTTTAGTACTAACAAAAGAAACAAAAATGGATGGGTTAACCCATAATTAACAGGGTTAACATGTAAAACCAGGTTAATACGTAAAACTTGAGATATGTATTATGAAAGTCTGATAATTAAATACAAAAAAATTTAATATTAACAAACTAAACTAAACAAAAAAATTAATTAAAAAGAAAAAAAAATAGAAAAAACCTCCGGGTTAACTCGTCAAATCAGGTTAATCTGTTAAACCCGAGATTTATATCATGAAAATCTAATAACTAAATCAAAAAAATTTAACATTAACAAAAGAAAAAAAATGGATGGGTTAACCTAGAATTAACTGGGTTAACCTGTGAAACCTGAGATATATATCATGAAAGTCTGATAACTAAATAAAAAGAAATTTAACATTAACAAACTAAAGTAAACAAAAAAATTAATTAAAAAAAAACAAAATTTTTTTGAATTAACTCGTTAAATCAAGTTAACCTTTTAAACTCAGGATCAATGTCATGGAAGTTTGATAACTAAATAAAAAAATTAACATTAACAAACTAAATTAAAAAAATTATTAAAAGGAAAAAAAGAAGAAAAACAAACTAAAAGGCATAGAAAACAAAAAAAACGAAAAAAAAACTGTTTTTTTAAGAAAAAGATAGCTCAAAAAAAAAAAAGAAAAAAGGAAATAGCTCAGCCTTTCACTCTGGATTGCTATAGTGAAAGACTGAGCAGTTTTAATTTTTTTTTAATGATTTATCTCTTAGCAAATCCAAAACTTTTATTATCGTATAAGGGTTCTAGAATATGAATTTTGTTTTATAAAAAGTGATTTTTTTTAAAATTAATTTTTAATTTTTTTATGGTTGTTTATTATTAGAAAAATTATTCAACAAAAAATACTTTTTAGTAAAAAAAATTTGACTTAGTTTTCAGGAAAATATTTTCCTTTTATTTTAGGCCAAAAAACCTTTCTAGAAATTGTGAAAAATTTAAAAATATCATGTTATTTACTAGTTATATCAAATTTAATTCTCAAACTTTTGATTGCTATATATTTTTTTTTAAATATATATTTTTTAATTTCATCTCTTAAAATCTATCATATTTGGTCCTTATTCTTTTGATTATATTTATTTTATTTGAAATAATTTATAAAATTATAAATTTTTTTCATTTCATCATCTTTCAACTTTTTTATGTGTTATATTTGATTTTTATTATTTTTATTATTATTTATTTTATTTTAGATAATTTATGAAATTAGATTTTTTTTTCAATTTTATTTTCATTAAATCTTTTAATTTGTAAGATTTTTTCCTTAATAATTTAATAATTTTTTTAAAAAATATTAATAATTTATTTTACAGCTTATTTTTAATAACATAACTAAACACTGGAAAATATTTTTCAATTTATTTTTCATGATGCTACCAAATATTAAAAAATAATTCATTTTTTAAAATTTATTTTTAAAAAAAATTACTAAAAAACTACTTTCCAACAAATAAACAAGAACTCAATTGCAATCCAAAAATAAAATAAGAAAAGAAAAGAAAAGAAAAAAAAGAAATACATTCTTGTAATTGAACTTTGAATAGCTTTAAACTTCCACAATGATAGGAATTGATTTTTTTATACTATAAACCCTTTTAATTGAATTTAATTCAGATGTTTCAATAAAATTTTATATTTTTAATCCTCTTAACGTGTTAACAATTGACTTTTAAATAAAATTCAATCTTTAAAAATACTAAAAAGTAAATTACAGGTCAATTCCTCTAATTTACAGCTCTAAAAATAAAAAAATTTAGTATTGAAACTGATTTTTTCAAAATACCCATCTAGATTTTAAAGACTTTTTACCTTTCTAGTAAAATGCTGAGCACATTTGTATCATGAGAAGTGATTTTCAATCAAATTGCTAAAAATGCTAACTCTTCCAAGTGGTGGAGGGTTGGAGTGCAGTACTGCCATTAGCAACCTGTATCCTGACAGTAAGCCTTCTATACAGAGTTCCAACATGTTTTCAGATCCTCATACAAGGTAACTGCATGTTTTTACTTTCTTCTTAACATTACAAGATGAATTATGCCTATATTAGATATGAATTATAGAATTTTTTAGGCTAGGAATCGGTTGGTAGTTTCTTACATTGGCTTGGCAACATCGATGATGTTAATCTGCTTAGATGCAACGATTGAACTTCTGACAAAATGTATGGTATCCGGTAAGAAAGCAGGAGCGGAAGAGTACTGCTGAAGTAGTAAAAATGCTGTTTCTCCCTATGAACTGTGATGCGCCAAAAACAATTATTCTCTGCAAGCAAGAATTTCTACTCAAGATAGATATAGAGCATAAAATCTTTCTGGATAGGAAATTTTATAAAAGCTTCTTGGATGGTTTTTTTAATCTTTCTGTAAGTTTGATGTTAGTTTCTGAATGCCAAGCAGATTGTTATCAACTGGAAATTTTTCTTCTAGTAGACTGCATTGCATTCATCAGACAATTGCTGTAGTCTTTGTTACTAGAAACTCAGTGCTGATCAGTCAGTTTGTCGAATGCAAGCCATTAACCAACCTGAGCAAACTTGGAAGTTCAATCTTGACTATAGAGAAAATCTCTTTGTTTTATAAAATCGGAATAATATGAAGTCTAACGTTAAAAATAACACGTAAGCTGTTCATATGATGGCTGAAACCAACCACTCTATATATAGAAAAAACCAAATCAAACTCTAAAACTTGGTTAAAAAATCCAAAAAAGTAAAATAATTAGAAAATTAAAAAAAAAACATCTCCAGAATTTAATTTAAGGTCCTTTTGACCTTAGTTGGCACAAGAGGGCTGGTTTGAGCTCGTAGAATGTTCTGAAAAAATTTAAATCCGATCCTATAATCAAATAAAAAAGGACAATTATTTTTGTCATAAATCCTGTATGACATGTCTGGATTTCTTCTTGAGCTTTATCTTATTTATCCAGTCCAAGTGAAATTTAGACACACAATTTCTATACTACAAGGAAGTTGTTTATAAACCTAATTCAATATGTAGCTTTTTATATGGATATGAAAGTCAAAAATTTTCTAGCCCTCCTCTATCCTCTAATTTTTCCTGC
>NW_011499862.1:204396-264131 GCF_000495115.2 Populus euphratica
CCTCAAGGTAATATATGGCTAGCATGAGTTGAAATCTTTTGCACACTCTTTCTGTGATAAACTAGGTGAAGCTAATCATATTCACTGGCTGGGAAACTTCTGAAATAGTAGATGTTATTCATGATATAAAGCACATGATGGGCGATGTGTTATTCCGGTTAGCCTTGGAGATGGTTGCTTTTCGGCCAAGCAGAGCCTATTCCTCGTGGCAATGATGGCTTCCTAGACTCTAATCCAATACACTATATGGACTTGCTTGTGAGTTCCTTATAGTCCTAGAAGGTGATTCTTAACCTTCAATCTTGTCCATTTTAGGGTCCTTGGTACGAGATACATAATAGAGATTTACAGTTGTAAATGCCAATGCAGCTTGAAAAAATGTTAAGATTAGTTTTCTGAGGTCTATGTATGTATCCCAATTAATGATTTCGATTCTCGTTCTTATGTTGGGCATAAAGAACTAGTAATCGAAATCATCTTTCCATTGCATTGATATTATATGCATATTTCATTGTAAATCCTACGCTGATCTGAATGTTCAAATCCTTGATTTTGTTCCAGATACACAGCTAAAAACTTCGTAACATTTGGAGGTGCTCGAGATACAGATCATCCTGAGATTAGGCAACCATCGGCACTTGATATTTGGACCAATTTACTCTCTGCTTGAGTATAAGCCTCCTGGTCAATGAGTGTGGTTTTGAAGCACAGCCCCCTTAAAATGCCTATGCAGGCCAACATAACCAATCAATTTACAAACTGTAGTTTCGGGGATAGATTATCAATAAATTCAAGAAAGAAATCAAAAGCAATGCGCCGTGTTCCTTGTAATGCTAGAATATATTCTTTTTAGATTTTGCAGAAGGGCTTTCCACTGACAAGTAAACTCTGTTCAAAGACAAAATTTCTTATGCAGGAAGACATTAGGCAATGCCAATGAGAGGACAAGATTTTACCATTCCTTCAAATGAATATGCTGACTTAAAAATGTGAAGGCAGTTTAGAATCCGGAGTCCGAACTAGACAATCGAACTTGCACCAGAACATGCAAAAGAGAGCTAGTTCTTTCCTTTCAATGCTCAACAATTTGCAGCGGGAAATTGTCTAGCTCAGTCTTTTGATGAGTTAAAGAAGGAAATTTCAACAAAAAAATGAAACAATTTGCAGTCCGCAACTGACAACGCTGAATCTGCATTTGCTCGAACTCTACTTTCAAGGCTTTGGAAATCTTGTCAGGAAAATCATAGCTATAATCACTTTGTAAAACTCTATTCATATAGCAATCCATCCGAGGATACTTTTGTTCCACTCTCTTGAACTTCCCTAAATTTTAATTCCATGGTGTTGGGAGATTTGCGCTGGGAGAGTCACTTGTATCCGAACACGTGAAGGCTATTATTTACAAGGAAGGACACCACTTTAACCCAAAAGCTTAGACTAATAAGTTTTAACTCATCTTACACACAAGCACCCTAAACTTCTTATTCATAACCGATGTGTGATTCCTCACTGGCATGTGGAACTCAACACGTTGAGCATGCAGTGCTAATAACTTTAAACATTCTATGAACTTGTGACTAATGCTACTTTCAGTTATAGGATACCTTTCTAGCCTTCTAGGAGAAATCCTCGGTGATCTTGGCGGGAAATGTACATTGAAATCCGGCATTTAACTAAAAGCCTCGTAAGATCATAGCAGAATGAGATTTGTCAAAAGCAAGACAGCTCATTATCAATGAGCAACATGAAAAACTAGTATAATTCATAGAAAATGTCAATTCTGCAGCGTAAGATTGTGAAGGTATCAAGAGATTACGGGCAATCTGCTGCTACAGGAAGCTCTGAAGAACAGAAGAGTATGTGTTGAAGGTAATGGATTAGTAATTCTGGATATATTTTTCGCTTTTTTTTTTGGATCGTCATTGTATTACCTACAAGTTTCTATGCCATTCTCATTCATGAAATTGAAACCTGAAGTTCACTAATCCCAGAGTAATTAATAGTACTGTACAAGAAAATTGCGAAATCTGTTCCTCGTGATGGAATATGCTAGATCTGGATCTGATCATTCATTGAATCCGTGCTTCAACTATGGCCTTAGAATTGGTTATCTTTTAAAGTTCGGTACACCCCCTGATAAGATGGAAACTGACTCTACATACTCTAACGTCAGGAAGCTTTTTTCTGCAGGAAAGCCTAAAATTGCTCATGTCTGTGAAAGAACATGGTCCTGTCTCACTATAAAATTGCTTGTCTAACAGTTGTTCCGTTCCAAGTTGGAAAAGTGTCTATTCCCTAAAAAACTCTGGTTTTTACCTTTCACTAAATATAAAATGTGGGAATTATAGCTTCCAGTTCTACCTTCATGCACTTGCTTGCTGTTGACAAAATTGGGATTATATAATATGGCCAAGATTGAGAATATACTAGAAGAATACAGGACAGGCATTATGCATTCAATACAAAATAATATAGGGAATCACATGTTAGAATCTGCCCATCTGGAAACGCAATCTACCAAATCTGCTTAGGCTTTTTAAATCATATATAACCACCTACTCCCTCTCCTATTTTTTGGAAAAACTAGCCTTCAATCTATCCATCAATGAGGTTCCTTATTAGTCACTAATGGGAGTTTAGTCCATGGACACTCTTCCTTGTTGAGTGTGGTAAGTGATAAGATTCAGATTTAAGTCCTACTCCTGCTATCTTCAAAACTTCAAGAAAGCCATATATATATATATATATATATATACACACACACACACACACACACACAACTCCTGCTATCTTCAAAACTTCAAGAAAGCCATATATATATATATATATATATATATAGACACACACACACACACACACACACACGTCCCCTGTGAGAAACATATCAAACTGGAATAGAAAAAAACTGGAGTGAAATGGTTTGTTTATAATGCTTTAAACAAGAGCCATGCAGATAAATATAGAACTCTGCCCTTACAGTATGTATTTTGGCCTTTGCTTCAACATACGTGCAGACCAGGAGACATCCCACCTCATATGGAAAACAGTTGACCTTGATGAAAAAATACATCCATTCATTGAATGTAATGCATGGATTATGGAATGGCTGATTTAAATATACTGCAGGAGATAAACAAATCACCCCATCAAAGTGGAGTTTTCTTTGTTTTTGATATTTGACACCGAAGTCCATTACCAACCACTTGTCCTCTTAAGAAATTCAGTATAATATCCTCTTGATAGGAGCTAATGGTCGGTGGCTACAATTTTTATATGGCCAATGTGTGTGTTTGTCCTTGATGTAACATGGCATCCAAGCTTATTCATCCAGATGGAAGCATGGCCATTGAATCAGTCGTGGTCAGCGTTGTGGCTGACCATTATTGTAGGACTAAACCCTTCAGTTGGGAGTGGTTTGAGGTGCACCACCACATTGGTTATTGGAGGTTTTTCAAGAATGGTTGAGTGAGGATTTCATTAGTTTATTGGATGACTGTAATGACAAAACTTCACACCTACCTTAATAAAGGGAAAGTTCTAACCCCACCAAGAAATAATAAATTTTTTTTTTGAAATTTCCAACTTTAATCTAACCATTAAAAATCAAGTTCTGTGATGTTTAGTTACAAAGCCAATGATTAGTAGTCGGAAACAACCAGAAATTTGGCACAAAGGATAAGATTCTTAGTGCAATTGATAATCTTCATTATCCAGAAGCAAAGGTTCCACAATAATGTATAAATTACAACTCAGTTTTGTAAAGACACCTAACTTTGAACTACAAGTCGTCCATCAGCTTTCGAAGTCCAACGGAAGAAGGTGATAAATTTGAGGAGCATAAAGGCTCTCTTCTACTGTTAAAGAAAATGAAGTTTTTCTCTAGATGCTATCTTGATGTCTTTTTCCACCACTGATCTGCATTTTCTTTTGTTTCCTTTTTTTTTTTTTAAGGTTGTGAAGGTGGATCCGAACTTGATTCCTAATTCTTATGGTTTACCAAGGAAGGTTACCACTAGATTAGATGATCATTGCTGATGATATACCATGTTTCAAGCTGGATGAAGAAAAGTAATGAACAAAGTACTGGTTTATTCACACTCTTCATCATTGCTCAGTCATTTGATATAATACAAGCTTAAGCTAAAACGATAATATGAAAAGTTTAGAGCTTAAGTACTCAACAGGAAATGCGGAAAGAAAAAGAAGAGCAATGAAGAAGAAAACAAAAGCTTCTCTACATATCCAAAATCCCATTTTGCTCTTTCTGGCTGTGATCTTCTGCAATGTTTTTCACCTCATTACATAGGCCAATGAATTGTCCCTCCTGCTGCCAAGATCTTTTGCTCAAGCTGCAATCGTACAAATTGAAATCAGTTGCTTGTGAAACACTGTTTATTCTAAACAAGTTATGATTTCTTTCTCGTTTTCCCTCTTACCTTGAACAGTGTTTCAAGCTTAGTTTTCACGAGGGAATACTCATGCTTCACTTGCTGCAGACATTTTTGGCACCTACACGGAACCAAATTTGACGCCAGGAACATGAAACTGTGCATAGCTATATATATATTTTTTAAAGATTGAACCTCACAATTTGTAGGGTATAAAGCTAAAGCTAAAGCAAAGCAATCTGAAACATGAGTTGGAAATAAACCTACCCTTCTATATTTCGCTCCTCGCAGAAGTTGCGGAAGCCAATGCAGACTTTCTGAACTCTTTGAGCCCCAATGCTGTTATTTCAAGACCTTTTTTTAGTGGGAGGATAACAGATGGAAGAGGCATAAGAGAAGAACAGGTTGATGGGGAAATATGACCAAGATTTTGCCTGGATAAGAATATATGCAACATACTCCTCTTGATTTGGTGCAAAAATGTTTTGCATAGTTATAGTAATCAGCCACTTTTTCAGGATTGATTAACCAGGAAAAAAAATTTAAGAAGTAAAATTGGACAATGCATAGACAACTGCACTGATGCTAAACAGGACTGAGATTCCTTAGCAAGTCAATGGTGAAGCAAGCGCTTCAAGCAAATGACAAGATCTGTGTTACATATTTGATTTTTAAGCAATGAAACCATAACCATAACAGTCAAGGTACGTCATGTGCTGCTTGTCATTGTTGGGGGAAAAAATCACCCATGAACGGAATAAAGCCTTCCATGTGACCACCTTGGTCTTGACTGTAGATTGAGCTTCTAGTAAAACAAGGTGAATAAAAATGGCTTTTTATACCCAGAATCCACTTGTGCTGAGAATGGAAATATAGAGGGAACTAACAAATATATACCTGGAGCTGCTACCCTTCAACTGGTGAACATGGGCATCAATTTTCCTGTAATCTACACTTTGCTGCTCTCTATTCAAAACCACAAATATATACATCAGCACAGTGGAATCTCCCAGTATGTTTAACACCATAGAAAAAAGGGAAAGGAATGTTAGAGGAGATCTACGGAGTTAAGATTCTCACAAAGCTTTGGCCAGCTCATCGAGAAGCCTTTCAGAGTCTTCAAAGAAAAGAGTCACAACCTCAACTACAAAATCTGGGTTGCTCTCATCTTGAAGCTGTTGAAGTTGGTTAAACTGGTCATCCAAGAATCCCTTCAGACGCACACAAAGAACTCATCATCAACCAGCCAGAGAAAGGCCAAACAAAGTAGAAGTAAAAACAAAGCACAACACAACCAAAGCTTCTGCTTCTCTTTAAGGAATATCTATGTTAATGTTAATATATTGCAAGTTATACACTAACCTCATTAAACAGTTGAGCACTGTAGTCAACTAACTGCCTTTGCAACTGAACTACACTGTCCATTGTTAGGATTTCTCAAGTTCTCTGCTAGCCAAGTTAGCTGGCAGATCTTATTATAGTGTATAGAAGTAGAAGAAGTTGATTGATTTCTTTGAAAAAGTTTAAAGGCAAGGAAAGGTTTTGATGACTTTTATGGTCTTTGTAGCTAAAGATTCTTTCTTGCTCGTAGAGTAGACCACTACTATGCTATAAACAGAATGTGAAGTCAAGTCACTCATCTTTATATTATTGGACCTCCACTTTCCCTCCCTCACTCCCTTCTCTGGGTTTGTGTGTTTTTTTGTTCTCTCCTCTTTCTCTCTCAACAAAGCATTATTAATTTATTTATTACAAAGCTCAGATCAAGCCTTAAAATATTTGACAGCATCGCAAGATCCACAACCTGATGCCATTGTACCTTTCACCTTTCCACCCTTTTCTTTCAGTAAATATTGTATTCTCCCTTCTCCTCGTCCAATTTGAACAAGAGACAGAGATGGTGGCGACCAATGTTCTGTTCAATAAACATGATCGGCCCAGAGATCACAGTCATTGCTGTCCATCAATCGAATATCAGTAAATTATTAGCTCCTTGTAATCTAGAAGACAGAGTTTCACAAACCTTAAAATCATAACTAAATTATAGAGAGAGATTTAATTTAATAAACTCTAAAAATGTCAAATACTGAATGGCAATAGTGTCCAAAACTGTTTTAAATAATAAGCTAAAACGATTAACTAACAAAACTCGAATTAAATAAATATCACAAATTTAATTAAAAAAACAATCTGAAAATAACAACAAGTATAAAGAAGATTTCAAAACATTAACACCAGGGCTTAATTTGAGCATGAAAACAACCCATATAGAATGAGGTATGTAGTACGCGTTAGCAAAATTTCATTCTTATTTAATGATTAGATTAAAATTTATGCAGGTTTCTGTCGATAAGCTTGTTTTTCTTGTCCAAACTTCTTGAATTTAAACTTAGCAATCTAACCTATGAACATACCTCCTGAATGTTTCATGTCACTTAGTCTATACTGGATCATTAGCCTGAGCTGTGTTGAGGGTAAGATAATCTACTTTTTGTTGAACATGAAAAAAAATTGTCTAAGCATGACTAATGTATTTTTTAATAAAAAATAATAATAAATTCAAAATATAATATATATATATATATATATATGGAATAACATCTTTTTAAAAATATTAATATAATGATGTATTAAATGATATTGTTTTTTAAATATTGAAGTGATGATATATTTGATAAATCTAGATTAATAGATTAAATTTACAATTCAAGTCATAAGACTGTGATAATTCAATAAAAAATAAATCAAAATTAATTATAAAAATTAATTCTTAAACAACTTAATATTAAAAGATAAAATTAAAAAAATTAAAAAAACAAAAAAAACTACCCGAGACAACCCAAATTAACTCGCTAAGATAATAAGATTAAGACAATTTTATATAAAATAGATAGAAATAAATTATAAAATCTTATTTATAATTGATAAAATATTAAAAAATATAATTAAAAAAATTAATTAAAAATTAAATCAAATCAATCTAGACTAACTGACTAATTTTTAAATTTGTAACTTGAGTTATAAAATGAAAATTAAAAAAAAAACACACTATTTTAATATTCTAATAAATAGTATTTTGCCGTGGAAGAACAACTAGTTAGATATACCCTGTTAATTAATTAATAAGACAAATGCACATTGTCTAGTTTTTTTAATACAATAGATGGGATCTTGAGCGATTTACTATGCATAGCTAAAAATACATTTTGATTCCTGTATTTTTGTTTTGTCTGCATCTTCTTCCTCTTTGTTTTTGCCTCTCCATGATCTGCAGCGGCCGGGGCATATGCCAATTTCAAAGTTTGGTGTGTCACTTGTGTGGTCGACACCCACCATACTTATCACTTGATTATCGGCTTAAATTAATTTTTTTATATAAAAAAATATCTAACTATTGTTAAGTTGTTTTCCAATAAAAAATGATTATAAACTCAAAATATAATATATATTCAATGACGTTTTTTTTATAAAGAGATATTAATATAGTTTTTTAAATATTAAAATAATAATATATTAAATAGACAAAGTTTAATTTATTGAATTTATGATACAGATGGTAATAATTAAATATTAAAAGATAAAATTAAAAAAATTAAATAAAAATAAAAATATTATTTGAGTTAATCTATATTAATTTATATATATTAAAAAAACATTGCATGTTACATGACAGATGAAATGTTATTATTAACTAGATGTTGACAAGAGCTGCTAATCTTGGCTGGATCAAAAGTTAATCTAGCGCTAAAAAAAATTATGGGGGCGCAATTAAATTTTATCGGAATGATAAATTTTTTGAAATGCGAATTGAAAGCTTCGTCCTAGTATTTAAATGATAAAATTTTTGAAATGCGAATTGAAAGCTTCGTCCTAGTATTTAAATGATAAAATTTTTGAAATGCGAATTGAAAGCTTCGATAAAATTTTTGAAATGCGAATTGAAAGCTTCGTCCTAGTATTTAATGAAATTAATCAATCTGTTAATAAATACTAAAAAATTATTAATAATAAACAAAAACTAAACCAAAATATAAGTGATGAATACATATAAAAAAAACATAATCTTGTGACATCTTATTCTACTTAATATCTTTATTTAATTATGTGTTTATGTTTTAAAAAATAAGAAATTAATCAATAAAAAATAATTTATTAGCATAATTCTTTTGCTTTTTATTCATTTGAACTTGCTTGATGTCATAGTTCATTACATAATCTAGATCTCAAATTTAATTGTATTGGACTTAGCTTGAAACAATCTATTTGATATTATTTGTTCTCCTTAAAGTTAAAATACTCAAATGTGAAATATCAAAAACAATCTTAATCCTAATCGCCAAATTAAAATACTGTTGATAAGGGTATCAATGGTGATCAATCTATCTATTCTCAGTGTCAAGATCCAAAACCAAGGGGAGCTGCACCCCATATACATACATACACATATACATATACTATATCTATATATATATATATATAAAATGTTGAGCATGTGATAGGAACAAGTGAAAGCGATGCAAAATCTTGTAGCATTTATGTCCTGAGATTTTTATTAAGAGGTAAAATTTGTCTCTTCTAGAATAAACGATGAAGAGTCGCCATAAACAATAGTGATTGCAGATTCAATATCTCTCCCTTGAAGATTCAACAGATTCCTTCAAAGAAGATATCTACTCTTATCTTACCTGCTCCCCTCCTCTTTTCTTCTCATCCTCCAATATTATCTCTCCACATTCCACTAATTATACCTTTTTTTTCAAGTATATGTGTGCGTGTAATGAATACAAACTATTCCCTTCATAAATATTTGGCAAGAAGTTTCGACCAGAGAGGCTACAATTTTTTTTGCCAATGAAATATTGATTAGGGAATGAATTATGAATGGATAGAGAGCTAAATGAGGATTCTGAGAAAGAAACTTCTTACAAATGCATCAAAGCAAGTATAAATGTTTTGCCTAAAATTCGATTGATAGAACACTTCGATTTAGTACGAGAAGATGCTGAGAAACCCAAATCATTAAAACTAAAGAAAAAAAAACATTTGGTTATCATGAATCAATATCAGAAACACTCGTTAAAAAATATTATTTTAATTAAAAAATATTATTTTAATTAAAAAATATTTTTAAAAACATCTTACGCCAAGAATCTCAACAAATTAATAGGTTTATAGTCTAGATTGTGACATGGAGATTGTAATTTGAATCAATGTGACTTCAGAAGAAAAAATGGCCAAAGGTATATGATTCTAGAACCATTGTCCTTGACATTAACAACCCTAAATTTTCCCTCCGTTGTTCGAGAGCTTTGATTTTCCTACCATAATGGGTGTGCACTGAGAATTTTGAATGATGGGTGTAAAGTTTAAGTGAAATTATTTTATTTTATTTTTATTGGGGGGCATGCACATATATATTATTTTCTGTTTGGTCCCACAATATTAAAGACTGAATGTGTTAGAAGTTGATTGGGTGAATAGCTAGAACTTCTAATTTCAAATGATCCATAATTTGGTCATGAAATTGTGGAGATCCAAGCACTATCTTCAGCAACTTCAACCCAAATATTCAATCATATCTTATAGCTGATACAGTTGCTAGAGGGCTTGCTGTTGTTTTCAAGTGAATTTTTTTCTTTTTATTTTTTGCCCGAGCCAATGCTGTTATATTCACATTACATCTGCAAAGCATCATCCAATCTTTGAGAAAATCTTAAATAATAATCAATTTCTCAGCTTAATCTACAATCAAATTCAAAACTTTCAACTAGCCACTCAAGAAACCGAAAGGTAATAACTCAACTCTTTAAATTATTTGATAAGCTTTGTGTTAATTTTTAACTATGAATGGTTTTTTTATTATGATTTTGACACTTGTTATGAATTTATGTACGGAGTAAATAGATAATTGAAGTTCATGTTAAAAAAATATAAAATAAATAACATAATAAAACAATCATAACTTTATTTATAATTATTAGATTGTGTTTAAATTTTATCAAATGATTCTATAGATCTAGTTGTACGAGGAAAATAACTGACTACAACCAGTCAAGTACTAAAAGACCCTCAAATTAGATTTAGAAGATATTTTTAATATCTATAGAATAGTTAGCATGTTATTTTTTCATCATAATATTTAATTACAAAGTTTTAAAAAAATATTATAGTTTTTCCTTTGTTTCTGTACAGTTTTAGGCTATAATTTTAAGATTTGAGAACTTTATTTTTTATTCATGTTATACATTGCCATTTGAGAGAATTTGTAAGTCTAGAGTGGAAAGGTTATCCAGAATCAAACCCATTCACATGATTTTGTTCTCACTTGCAATTTTTCTTATGATTTTTTTTTTAAATTTTTTTTGAGAAAATCTTTTGATTACATACAAAACAATATCATAAGAAGCAAATTCATTTACGAGCTTGACCGACAGCAAAACCTACTAACTATAAATAATTACCCTAGACATTTTGCCCCTTCTTTTCATCAAATTCTATGCCCTATGGTCAGAAATGCTAGAAACCTATCTCCCACTAATATACAAATCTCCTCTCCAATTATAAGGATAGACTAGTGGTAGGGCATTGCGTGAACTACATGTCTTTTGTCCTGACCGCTCCATTGAAAATGATTTTTTCCTAGTATTTTGGTGAATTAAAAACTAGGGCCAACTTGGCTTCATATCTAATTGATGGCTGTGTGTACTGTACATTCATTATTCATTCATGAGACTTGTTCGATGGGTAACTATCACTAGCACACCAAACCATGTGACCAAAACTTGAATGCTCCGTCACCTATGATCTAAAGCATAGGTTGACGAGCCGAATTACCTACCCATTTAGGTTTATTATCTACACAAGATCTTGGGAGCAGCATCTAGAGGATTCATTCCCTTGAATGCACTAGACTAGTCATCTCGGTTTGCTTTTGAGAAGAGAATAGTGTGCGAATCAAAACTTTATCCAAATCACCGATGCTGTTTAGCAATTTGCATGCTTCATTCTGTTGTCCATAAGCAAATACCCCTTTATCATTATCACTACAAACCAAGTCTTATGGGACCCAAAGAGGGTTGGCCACCACAAAGCTAGCCCCATTCAAATTGCGTGTTCAATGAAGAGAGAGCAAATTGCAAACCCATTAGAGGACAAGACGAGGGCACAGTGTCATCTCCGGGCTGCAGGCCTAAACGAGCTCTGCATCATTACCTCATTGCTATTTTTTCTCTAGGATAGTTTAGAGATTCAGTAAAGAAGCTGTGTTCAACTTGGTAGTGGATATAGAAAATCTTGGTGACTATTTGGGGTGTAAATAGAAAGGACCACTTCTTTGGCTGCCTCTTTTCTTGATATGGTGACGTCCAAAGGGGGACCATTTTTTTTTTTTAGCTGGATTTCTTGCTAGTAATATAACTGATAAGGCAGCCCACAAGCGTACAAATATGCAGGATGTCTGGGTATCCAAAGTAGAGACTTGAATGAATGTCGCCATCTAAACCCCACTAGCGTTGCACATCAAAATTTGCAGTGTGGTTTTGGCTGTTTCCTCTCTCTCTCTCTCTCTCTCTCTAGAACACATGTACAAACATGTACTCGCTTGTCTGCCGACAAATAAGAAATGGAGTATAGGAAGAATGCAAAAACTTATCTGGAAAAGTGTGCGCAAGCACCAACACCACCGTGAGAAGTGAGAACTTGAGCTGTGGTATGCAGTTGAGCGGGGCCACACCCTGCAGATCAGCACCACCGAAAGAGTGATGCAAAGCTTTTGAGGGGTTTAGAGACTGCCATGCAGAGTTCATGTGCCCTCTTTTGAATTCTAAATCAAAGAGTTATTAAAATCCCAACATTCCAGTAAACACACCCGAGACCAAGAACCTGAATTCGCACTGCAAGAGAATAAAACGATCCACCAGATATCCCTGAATCTGTAATTGGACATAGATAACAGTTGTTAAAAGCATTATGCATCTTACAGGAAAGGCAAAAAAAAATTGATAACGAGATCATTTCAATTTATTTCTCTTTATTCTATTTTTTCTTTTTCTTTGAAGAACAAATAATGTTACACAGCACAGAAAGAACCTTTCCACACAAATCGTTGGTATTTGGACATCAATTTACAACATGTACATGAGAATTAGAAGGGCAGAAGCCTGGCATTTACAACGGCAGTAATATATCTGCCAAGATTATCTCACTACTCGTATCAATCTGTCAGTAGCATTCCATTGTTGAAAAGGCAATCATTGCCACATTTATCAATTAGCTTCTAACCACCCCCATTAGGCTGACTTTTTCAGAACAAATTGAACTGTAAGGAATGGCAGCTTGAACAAAGCAGAACTTGAAAACAGGAAAACCGACATCAACCTGTCAGCAAAATAAAAAGACAACTTCATCAGGATCAGGATGGGGTATGAACTTATTATAGCACAGCCCGTGCTGACAGCAGAAACAACTTTATCATTGAAGTTAAGTGCAAAAAGTATGAGAATCCAATCAAAACTAGATACAATGTAGATTGTGAATAACGTGTCAAGATATAATTCAGGAGAAACAAGAAATTGAGAAGCATGAAATTGTGTACACACAATTCAGCAACCGCTTCCTAATTTTTAGTGTTCATGTTAATTTTTCATGATATAGAAGAAAAACTTTTACACGACTTCCAGATTCATACCTTCTTCGGAGAAAGAAAAAACACCTCCAAGCATATCGTCGTTGTCACCATCTTCCTCAGATTTATCTACATCACAAGGACTGCTGTTGTTGTCCACAAAAGTAAGAACTTCAGTTGATTCTTGACATTCTTTCAAGTCTGAAGCTTTACAGTAACCCTCATGGAAAAAATGCTCAAAATCTTGGGAATCGTTTGCTGGTCCCTCATCTATAGTGTTCATACTCAAATCAGAACGATTGGAACTTATGTTTGAAGCTTCACTGGTGACACCACTTTCTGATGACTGAGCTTCTTTTGCAATCAATCTTTCAGCAATAAGTGGACCATTTGTTAGAGATGTTACATTGCTATTGATAAAATTACTGTTCTCAGCAGAAGTATCACCCATTTGAGTTTGTTTGAATGAAATCGAACCACTATCTTTGTTAGTAGAGCTTTCATACAGAATAGGTGATGCCAACAAAGAAATCCCTCCTTCACCAGCATTAGAATTAACAGCTTGCATCATCGGGGGATAAAATTTTGTTGATGATCCTGGTGAACATGTAAAAAGAGTAAAACAAGTCATTATTTCTAAAATTCATAAAACATTGACTTTGAAAAGTGTCATACCGCCATCTGAATTTGGAACAGAACCAGGTGAGACAATCTCAGAGTGGGAAATAACAGCATCTTCAGACTCTTTGACTCCACGAGATCCAGAAGATAAGGTTGAGTATCTTACGCCACCTTGAGCCCTGCACAAAACAAAAGGTTGAGTCACATCTGAGATGAAAATGGTTGACAAGAAAATTTTGGACATGTTATTTAGTTGGATATTCTACACTATTCAGCCATTTCCTACTACAAAATGGATGAAAATCTTAGACGAGTAAAACAGACTGAACAAAATGGATGAAAATATTTTGCTAAATCTCCCATACATTAAGAAGCATAAATCATTTGTTGCGTGTCTACCTGTTTTTCAATTCTTTATTTGAAAAAAAAAATAACATTCTAAAGTGTTCTTCATTTAATGCTTCCATTCTTCTGAAGATTGCAAAAAAACAAGAAAAGAAAAAAAAAAGCCATGGCAACGAGCATTACAGTGGATGTGAAAAATAGACAAAATTAATAAGCACAAAATGGAATATCTGACAGGGATCCCAGCAGGAAATATGAGCTAAAGCAATAAGCCCTATAAGAGTGTCAGGAGTAAGAAAATTTTGCTTTCGCTCCATGAAATCAATATTCAGCAAAGAACAAGCCTTGCATCTTTTTTTGACTCTTGCACAATTAGCAAGCTCAACAAGATAGAATTTGCTAACAGCTTCAAACTTACCATTGCTATAAAAGAAAAAGTTCTAGAAACAAGTGGGGTGTAAAGCACTCTTAAAATAAAACGAACAAAACACCTGAAGATGAAAAAAATGAACAAGGTAACCTCCCTAACAATTATTACCCAGTTACCATATCTACAATGCTGAAAAACTTGTGATTACCGTTCACTCCATTCAGAGGTCCTGTGAAAATGGTCAAAAACAGGCAGTAGGTCCCTCCGCCTAATCTCAACCTCATGAACAGGAACCTTCTCCAGTTCAATCTCTTGACCAGCTTGATCTTCAATGAAGTTCTCTTCATTAGGCCCCAGATGACTCATTGCATAGAAATACATCTGTGACAAAGGGAACAGAAAATAAGCAAAGTTGAAACATGATAAGCAGAAGCAATGCATAATGATTTTCAGAAAAACACCTTAGATTTCTGCCAGAGTGGAATTCTCCAAGAGCTCATCTGCACCTCTGCATTGGAGAGATACAAATGAGATGGTTCATGGGACTTCACCAACTGTGAATGCCCAATACCATCATCTTCACCATCAGACATGTACATGACCGTCTCTTTAGTTTCTTGTCCCCTACGAGTGATTCCAGAAATGCATTCCTCTCTTTCTGGCCAATCTGCTCTTCGGCAAACATCCCACCATTGAACAGATTCAACATTAACTCGTAATTCCTCATCTTGCATCTGCACTGAAGATGCTGGCCCATTTCTTGAAGCAATGTCACTTGGCTCTCCCCCCACTGATGAAAAAAGTTTATATTGAACTACATGACCACAAGGAGTGTAAACCATTAGGTGATCCAAAGAGTTAACTTTTCTCAAGTGAGCAGGTTGTGAATCTTGGGGCACACAACTATGGAAAACAGCAGCTATGGCACCAGATGGAATTGATGTCTTCCCTGATCCAGAAGATGCAGCATTGCTAACTGTGTTGAGCCATCCAGAGTTATTATTTTTTATTCTGCTCACCACAGAAAGGGTAACAGGCGATGGCGGTGATGAAGAAAGAGAATGCTGGTTTAACAGGAAAGATGGAGTGGACCACCATGGTAAGGATACAACAGGCAAAAGAGCTGGCCCGTCAACATGGGAATTATGTATTTGAAGAACATTCTCACCACCAAAAGGGGAAAGCACAAAAATATGGCAAGTCCCCCTGGACGAAACAATGGCAATCCACTGACTGTAATGACTAAAGCAAATGTCTTGTATAACCTGTATGATAAACACCAAAGGAATACATCTCCATAAAAATAGAAGAAAAAAATAATGTTGGGGAGATGGAGGAAACAGAAACATACAGCTGGGGTAATGCCACGATGGAGCTTGTAAAGGTGCACATGAGAAGAGCTCCAATCATAACTCTTGGCACCTGGTCCACTTTGAGAGCAGGATGGCATAATCCGAAAAATATTTATATTGTTCCCATGAATAGAGGCAGTGACCAGAAGTGTACCACTTGGATCAAAACATAGAGCAGAAATTGGACTAGTATGAGCTCTAAATTGTGATATCACAGCTCTGGAAACAAAATCTTTCACAACAACCTGCAATAGAACACTTGATTAAGAGAGAAAATATTTGAGTTACACTTGAATACTGACAGATGCTTTCCACCAC
Organism: Populus euphratica; assembly: GCF_000495115.2. NCBI lineage: Eukaryota > Viridiplantae > Streptophyta > Magnoliopsida > Malpighiales > Salicaceae > Populus > Populus euphratica. The sequence goes on from NW_011499862.1 coordinate 220,414, forward strand.
ATGCCTCCAGTACTTAGAATGTCTAAAAATTACAAAGCCACACCTGTATAATAGAAATAAATGCAAAATAGAACTTAAGCCAATAATTTCATTGGAAGAATGAAACATATAAGCCAGGACATGAAAGCTAGTTTTTAATTTCCAGTCACATGAGAGCATAATATAACTGAAATTCCAGTTCTCAGCTTGTCAAAAACTAACCATTCCAGCAGTATCTGAATCTGCTGAATGTGTTGCACTGCGACCAACTTTCCAGCTTGAATTTGAAGATACGGGAGAACTAGAACCATCAGGCATAAGATCATGACAGTATCTAGACAGTGTCTTGTAGCCTATGTCTCCCAAATTTATTAAACCAGTAGCTAATTGCTTACTAGATTCCATGGCATACCGAGCTACCAGACTCCCACTGCCTGGTGAACTTGATGGACTGACACCCAGAGGAGGAGTAAGACTTTGTGGACTCAAGCGGCCTGTATTTAACACCAGCGGGTTGTCAGAAGCATAAGCCAACCACCTAGGACCCACAGCCATTGGACCATATCCAATATTAACCCCACCCATTCCTTGACCTCCTAACTGAGGGACAGGATAAGTGAGAACACTGAATTTGTTCTCAAAAGTGAGAGCATCAAAGCAGTATATCTGCCAGCACAATGAGAAAAAAAAAAGAAGAAGACATTAAGAGAGTTTCAATCACTTAACTCCATTAATTAACCAAACCACAATAAATTTACATAATCTTCTATTAGGGGATGATAAAAGCTTCCCCCAATGAATGTCTTCAATTAACTAGTAATGTAGATTATGAGATGATAAAAGCTCCCTCCAATAAATGTCTTCAAGTAACGAGTAATTGCAACCATCCCATATCATTACTCTCGGTTTTCAAACGAACTGGTGAAACTCCACAAAAACTAGCAGCATATACAAATACACTAGAAGACTAGAAGTTACTGTGAAAAGCATCTTAGGTAAAACTTGTGCTTACTTGAGTTGCAAGACCCACAGCAACTACACGTGGACTGCATCTGACCATATACACAGTTGAACGGAATCTCAGAACATGAACGTAATTATGAGATCTCAGTGAGTAAAACCGAACAATAGTTGGAGAGATGGCAACATTTCCCGTGTGAGACTCATTAAAGCCATCTCTCCCACTGAGCACTAGACCTGAGCTCTTTGATTCGTCACATGCAACAACCAAGAGCAAAGGATGTGATGCTCTATACCCCTCTCCTTTGCAATCCTCAGACTTTGCAGGAAGGGGCTGCATCTGTAAAAATGTAACCGAATCATCATGTCTCGAGACAAGTTCAGTGACATTAGAGGCATCTTCAACATCAATGACTTGAAAGCCATTGGAGTACCCAAGTAAGAGGACGTTCTTAAAAGAACCAGGTCCAAGCTCTAGTTTGTCAAATGAAGCCCAAAGCACCTGTTTCACCAAACCATGGAAACCACGCCACAAAACATAAGCTTAACAATGGAAATGCAAAACACAGAAAACATAACGAAAGGAAGTAAAACAAAATTGCAAGAAAATAAACAGATTCTCATGTAAAACAAAATCGCAAGAAAATAAACAGATTCTCATTGACATAGCAACTCTTTAAAATTGCTGGAGCAATAGATTAGCATCATTACACGTTGAAAAAACATTTAAAATATCACAACCTAGTGATAGTGTTCTTTCTCTACCTCTCCACACAATTTTTAAACATCTTCATTCTATAAGCAACCTCGTCATCAGAGCCCTCCCATTCAATCCCGTGTCACTTAATTCCATGACAATTTACTGAGATCGCCAGCTAAGCTAACAAGCAAGCGCCAGCAAATCCACTCGCCAATTAGTAAACAACGCGACCTATCGACTTTTCTAATTAAACCCAGCAATTACAGTAATGCCAAGCAAATTAAATCTATTGACCTCAAAAAATAATAATAAAATCTTAAATTGCCCAAATAATTCATCAGTAAACCCTCAGGCTACTTCGAAAAAAAAATTAATTAAAAAAATTAATAGTGTCTGTTTGGTTAATAGCTGAAAACCTATGCTACAATCATTATTTATTCAACTTTTTTTTAGCAGCGAACAAACAGTAACATTAAAAAATAATCAAAAAGACATAAATCATCATAAAATACTAATTCATCTCGTTAAATAAAAATAAACTAAAAATCCAAGAGATAAAAAAAGAAGGAACTGAACCTGGTCTTTGCGGTCCTGGTGGTCACCGGCGATAGAAGCAGCAACAGAAGTGCTGGCAGACCGGACACCGGAAGAAGCGGTTTTAATGCAAGAAGAAATGAACTTCAAAGAATTAGGAATAAACCGATTGTTTTTATTGTTATTATTGCTGCTGCTATTATTTTCTCCTTTGTTGCTATTATTCTTCATAATAATCAACAGATACAAAAAATTAATAACTCCGAAAGTCACCGGCTACAGGCGATCGATCATAGAAGGTGAAATTGAGTTTAATTATTTTCCGGTGACGAGAAATTGAGAGAGATAGGCTGTGTTTGGTGGAATTTTTTTTTTTTTTATGAGTTTTGACTTTAGAGAGAGAAAGACAGATATAAAGAGAGGGAGAGGGAGAGAGACGGTTTTTTGAGTTCTTTGCTTTGGCTTCGCTTTTGCTATTTTCCTTTTTTTTTTTTTTCTTTTTTTCACTTGTTCTCGATGGGGATGGAAATGTGCGCGCGTGCGTGAACGCTCTGTTTGTGAGCGCGTGTGTTTACTTCTTTTTTTTTTGGAAGTGATAGTTAATTTGAAGAGGAAATAATACTTTGGGAAATTTGAACGGTGTCCCCGGAGTTCAACGAAATTACAAAATATAACATTTTTTCCTCGCTTTTTTTGGCTTAAAAAATTGATAATCAATTTGGATATAAGTAATATGCTATTTTAATGTGAGGGGGTGTGAAAAATTAAATCGGAATCTAGAGAGATTAATATATCTAAAATTTTGAAAATTATTTATATTATCCATATAATCCAATTTTAAATAATAAATATATAGAATAATAATATTAATAAGTCATTACATTTTCTTTCTTTCTTGTAAAGGATAAGCACATTTAATCCCCACAATTCCTTTCTTGTGGGACTTAAATTTCTTCCTCGACTATGTGTTGTATGGTGCTTGGAAGATGAAGATTTTTGCAATTAATTTTGATTTTTTTCTCTTTTATATCAACTGACATGGACAACTTATAACATAATGGTAGTGATATATCATAATTAATTTCACCTCAAATGATTTTATTAAGTCAATGGAAGCTAGAATTATGATACATGGTGTTGAAAAGAAAAAAAGACGTGTAAAATAGTTCATGAAGAAATCACAATCGATCATTGGCTGATCAAACCAATACCCTATCTTTCTTTTTTATGGTTTTTTATCCCGATACTTTTATACTTAATTAATCATATCCATTCCCTTTTCATTTCTTTGTTTGAATGCATATAATAAAATCACTAAAATAATTAAGTAGTGAAGAGTGGATATTAAAAAATTATATAAATATTATAAATAATTTTGAATTGAATAGGACTTCATCATATTATGTTAACTTTGGATTGAGAATGCAAAAACTAATTTTTTTTTCTTTCAAACTTAAATTTTTTATCACACCTTATTTTTAATTACAAAGTTTTTATGCGTCTCTCATTAAAATCTAGTCTCTCTAGGGAAGTTCGAGCACATGACATGATGGCATCATGAGTTGATAGCTGGCATCAATAATTTGTAAGAACTACAGCGGCTAAAAAGGAATAATAAAAAGTATGAGGGGGGGGTTTGAAAATATAGAAAGCGTGAGAAATAAGAGACGTGGGTAAAAGTAGATAGCATAGGAGAAGACATTTGATTACGCTACGACAACAGGACGAAAGAATATTTCATACAAAGATTCCGAATAGCCGGAAAGTAAATTAAAAAATTTATTATTATTATTATTATTATATTGTTGGTGTTATTATTATTATTGTTATTATTATTATTTAAAAAATAAATGAATAAAACAGAGAGATTGTTTGTAATTTGTAATTAGGGTGGTAGATTAGATTATGTTCACATGTAATTAGGATTTTGTTCACCGTGAATTTTGCAAACAAACATGGATTAATTAAAAAAAGCAAGAAAAAGATTAATTAAATAAAGGAAAGGGAATAATGCTCGAGAGACATGTGAATGTCCACTTTCTCAAGCTACCCTCTTATCTGTAGAGTATATTTTATTTATCGTTTGTAATATTACAGGTTAGATTAGGGTGTAATTCAATGATTGGTGGTGGTGTATGGTGTCATTGGACTTGGGAAGGGCAAATTGATATGGAATTTCATTAAAGGATTCAATTGCTTAAAATGGGCATGAAATGAGATTTTTTTTAAAAAAAAAAATTATTCTGGGAAGGGGAAACTGATATGGGAATTCTTTAAAGGGTTTAATGGCTTAAAATAGGTATGGAATGAGTTTCTTTTTTAAAAAAAGGTTGTATTTGGGAAGGGAAAATTGATATGGGATTTCATTAAAGGATTTGATTGCTAAAAATAAGTATGAAATGAGATTTTGTTTTTAAAAATGAATTTGGGAAGGGGAATTGATATGGAATTTCATTAAAGGATTTAATTGCTTAAAATAGGTATGAAATGAGATTTTTTTATTTAAAATAAGGTTGAATTTGGGAAGGGAAAATTGATATGGGATTTCATTAAAGGATTTGATTGCTAAAAACAGATATGGAATGAGATTTTTTTTTTTAAAAAAAAAGGAAAATGAGATTTTTTTATTAAAAAAAAAAGATGAGATGTTTTTTTCTTTAAAAAAAAGTGGAACCCGGGAAGGGAAATTGATATGGAATTTCATGAAAGGGTTTAATTGCTAAAAATAGGTAGGAAAGGATATTTGTTTTTAAATAAAAAAATAATCTGGGAAGGGGAAATTGATATGGGATTTCATTAAAAGACTTAATTGATTAAAATAGGTATGAAATGATTTTTTTTTTAAAAAAAAGTTGAATCTGGAAAGGGAAAATTGATATATGGGTATGAAATGAGATTTATATATTTATTTATTTAAAATTTTTTTTTTAAAAAAAAAGTTGAATCTGGAAAGGGAAAATTGATATATGGGTATGAAATGAGATTTATATATTTATTTATTTAAAAAAAAAAGAGTTGAATTTGGAAAGGGAAAATTGATTTGGAATCTCACGAAAGTATTTAACTGCTTAAAATAGGGAGGAAGGGAGATTCGGATTGGCTATAAATAGATGCTAATCTTATCTTTACCTTGTTTTTTGTGATGATTTAAGAGGGGAGGGGGAAAACGGGGTGGAAAATATAAAAAAGAAAAGGAGAATTGTTTTTTCCTATTCTGAAAAATAAAAAAGGCTTCAATAATCCATACTAAAAAAAAAACTTCATTGGATAAAATTATTATACCACTCGAAATAAAAGTATCATATTATATATTTAATTCAATTTTATATTATTTTTTAACATGTATTTTTAGATAAAAATATTTTAAACTTAAGATTTGTACTTGTATTATATTGTGCTAAGACTTTTATTTCGCTAGAGATCTTTCAACATGTTATAATTCAAAATCATGCTGGTTTAAAATGAAAGTTTCCTTCTTTAAATTCCAATTTAGGTGAATTCTATTTCAAAAACACATATCAAAGTTGATTAAAGATCTGTGTAATATTATTGTATGGTGGTTGTTACAAGGTGTTATGCTGATGAATATCATGCTATAAAAAAAATAATGTTTGGCAAGTAATTGTTATGATATACTTAGGAGTATTTATAACAACTAAATGGTATTTTATTAGATTTTATTGTTGTGTTATTGAGATATAAAATGATAAATAATGACTATAGCATACTATACTAACAATATTTTGTTAAACATATTTCATTCAACAAAATTAATGGGACCATGGAGTTTATTAAAAGAAATTGAATAAGAAATCACATGCATTGGACCACTCGATGATCTTGAGGATAAATGCAGTGGAAGACATAATAAATCCCAGTCGTAGTTTTTGAAATAAAACATGTTCCACGTAGCTAACAAGGTGCAGATAAGGTTAGCATATTCGGTTTTTTTTAAGTATATTTTATTTGAAAATATATTAAAATAATATTTTTTTTATTTTTTTAAATTGATATATACAAAATATTTAAAAATTAAAAAATTAATTAATTTATAAATTAAAAAAATTAAATTTTTTTCAAAACTACTTTTGTAAAAACAAACTGAATTAAACGTTTTTCATGCTGAGGTGTGAAATCACGATGAAAGAAAAGTCAACAGCTTTTCTTTCTATCATATGAATGACCCCACGTGTCTACTCAGGCTCATTAGGCTGGCCAGGACTAGCCATGTAATCTGGCTATGCATGTAGAGATTAGAAAGTCATTAAATTCATTCCGTTCTAGGGTTCACCTAAAAATGATGTTTTCTCAAAGTTTCTGCTAAATAATACTAATTGAACTCCCACCTAGTTTAATAAGCGGTTGAGTAAAATCAGATAAAATTATTTAAAATTATAGTAATGATTATGATTTAAAATATTTTTTATTTAGAAATACATTGAAATAATAATTTTTCATTTATAAAACATTATTTTTAAAATTAATATATCAAAATAATTTCAAAACATAAAATAAAAAATAATTTTTAATAATAAAATAAAATTTAAAAAACACAGTTTGAACTGTATTCTTAAATGAATGAATAATAACAAAGAGATTTACGTACTTGTTACGATTTCTACTTGGTAATTTGAGTATTTAATCTAGTTCATGCACGAGTAACACCTCCCATCACATGTATGCTGGTCTTGAGATCCTGAATTCCATGGCAGGCAGCTGGTTTGGACGCGTATATTGATCTCACAACTTACATTTCTACAGTAAAAACCTGTTATTTATGTTTCAAACTCTTTGTATGACCCGGCATTGTCTTGCTCTTGCAAGAGGTAGAAGATGACAACCTAAGCATGAAGGCGTTTACCTTGATGTCAGGTTTGGCACATTCATGTAAGGTCGACATGAAAACTTGCCATCTCATGTGTACTTGCCATCTCATGTGTCTCAGCGTGTAGGTGTTGAAAAGAAGCTTCACAAAAGACAATGGTACATAGCAATATATAGCTGAAAATGATTTCTACAACTTTGTTTTACATCAAGTAAAATTATCCTCCACACAAGATAAAGTCTCTAGTCTGAAAGAAAACAACCTTATATGTACACGGAAATGAAAAAAAAAAAAAAAAACATAGAGAGGATGTTTGGAACTTCCGGAAACAATCTCATTTCATGGTGTTTTACATGGAATTTGAAATTCTACCTAAGGATTGACAGGTGCGTTCAAATTCCATGAAAACAAGATGGAAAATGATTTATCTGCGCTGCAGGATATTTTTAAACACCCTTTGAAACTGTAAAACCTATTATTACACCTAGGGTTGTTTTCTATGTTTGAAGTTTCACTCCTAATGTTCTTTCTTCTTAAATATGGTATTTCACTATTCACTGCTTTCAAGAACCCAAGGCAAGCTCCTTGTATCGTTTGAGATCGTTGAGATACCTAGTTGAGTTGTAATCTTGAGCGTCGAAGATTTCTTCTGAGTAAGTTCTTAGGAGAGCACGACCTTTACCTTTTTTGGCACGCTCAGAGACATATTCATCACCTCTTAGTAGGATCACAACCTGCAAAAGAACATCCATCAATTTGCCATTCAATGTTTATTTCCAAGTCCTCTTCGTAGATCAGAATCTCTACCAAAGAGAGCATTCAAGGGTAAAGTTTAAGAAACTTGCAGGAAATGACTATCCACTATGAACCTATCATGAGAGAAATGAATGGACCAGTAAATGGCAATTCTATCACATGATTCTCTCTAAAGTAATTTGCTATTCTTCAATCAATTACTGAGTGAAGATAAATCAAATAGGAAGTTGGTTTAGGGGCTTTTTTATGCAATTGCATTACATGATTAACAACAGAAAGTACAGAATGAAAGGCATGCCGGGCACACCAGAAACATAAATGGCAAGTAAGCGTAACTATATCAATGAAAGACAGGTTGGTAGTGTTCTGTCTTGAATAAGAGGGAACACTATAATTAGTTTTCCTGCACCAGAAACATAAACTTGTAGCCATTTGCATTTAATGGCTTGATCACATACCCTTTTCAGTAAAACACAACATCATAAGCATTCAAGCCAGTCTTTTCCTAGAATATGGGCTAGATTTGGATAGCGAAAGTTCTGTTGCTGTTCCTATGAAATGAAATACAGGACCCTTGTAACCACATCTTAATATACAAAAATCATGTCATTTCTTGATTGGCATTTTCTTTTCTGGGATTTGCCCATTTACAGTGTATAACTAAACGATATGAAGCCACTCCAAAACAGATTCTGCAAATGGAACGGTGACCCTGTGGTTTCTGGTAATTTGACTGTATAGGACTACATGAAATAAAGTAGTACTAGTGACATGCAAACACTTGCCTGACTCATTCGAGGGCGTAGGACTGGAGACTGCTCAATGCACAAAGAGGCAGTCAAAACCAAACGATCCATCTCTTCTAGATCATAGTTGTCACCAAGAGAAGGGTCAGCAAGCTCCTTAGTATCGCTGTTATCCAGCAAAGGCTTTGCCTACCAGAGAGAGTAAGATCAAAAAAGGTAGCTGGTGACTTTTCATATATATGGCTTTTCTGATGACCAGATTGTGCAGAAGTAAAAAGTTACCCAAACCACAAGGCTTTGTTGTAAATGATCCACAGGTCGACGCCCTGTTATGAGCTCCAAAAGCAATACCCCAAATGCATAGATATCAGTTTTTTCGTCAACTATGCCATGCATATAGTATTCGGGTGCAAAGTAGCTGCAAGCGAAAAACAAAAGTAACATCAAGTCCTGAGCACTTTTATCAACTCCTGACCAAAATATTTTACTCTTACACACCCGAATGTGCCTTCAAATTTGGATACATTATGGTGAGTCCACTGTGTTGGTAGCCACTTCGCTAGTCCGAAATCACAAATCTGGATCAAAATTAGATTGTGAATCAATAAACAAAAGATTCAAGTAACCAAACAGCTGTATAGATGTCATGATACCAGTTTACAGTAATAAATGACAGATAGTACGACAAGTAGAATTGAAATCCTTGCATACAAATGTCATAAAATTCCAATATGTGGAGCCACACAAATTTCATAAAATTCCAATATCTGGAGCAAATATATTGTCAGTATTAGAACAAATTGAAAGACAATTGTTGCGAATCTGACACGGTGTAAAAAGAAACCAGAGCAGAAAAAGCAATAATAGTTTAATAAAGCCTAGTTCAAAATTGATAATTGTAGGATGGAAAAAAAAATAGTTCTTGGATATGGAAATCTTTTCTCTATTTCTTTAAATAGCACTTCAAGCAGGCAGTGAGGTATTTAATAAGGAATATATCAAAGGTTCAATCACCAACAACTAAATAAAAAGGAAAAGATTCATACAACTTAAGCAATAGCTAAAACGCATGCAAGCACAGAGCTAGCAGGATAACTCAAATCATTATTTTCTTCAGCTGTGAAATTGCCTATCATTATATGGTCATGTTCACGAGTCTCAAATACTCGTGTCCCAAGTACAAAATTCTTAACAAGGAACATTGCTTCGAGGCCTGAACCTCATTCCCCGAAGAAAATCTAATTAGTGATGCATTCTACTAACACACTACTTAACAGGATAAGTGCCTTCTCGCCCACATTTCCCATTTACAGCAGTTCTATCTAGGATTGCAAAATGAATGGCTTGATAATAGAATGTTTTCTGTGGTAGCTTTGAACGTTCATGTAACATTGAATGGAGCACCTTCGAACTTTCAAATCACTCTTGGTCATAATTTTTAATGGATCATTACACGCTAACTATTAGTGTTCTTGCATCGTAATACCCCTGCCGCAAGGCAAACTTTCAAATCACTCTTGGTCATAATTTTTTTAATGGATCATTACACACTAACTATTAGTGTTCTTGCATCTTAATACCCCTGCCGCAAGGCAAGCCTTGTAGTTTTTCCTATTAAGGTCGTGCGTCTATGGTTGGCCTTACTATATATGTTCCTCATAAATGCAAGACTTTGGTGATACTGATTATGCATAGAGTTCTCTCATATACTACAGAATTAGAGAAACATATCAGTTTGTTTGTTAATGTAAAATATTTGTCTTGGTTGATGGTCCCGACACCTATACTGAATAATATGTGATGAGAAATTTCAGAGTTGATGGCAAGTGAAGATCATTCCATCAATAAATGAACAGAGTCAATGACGGTGAATCTTGTGGCAAAGACTACTAACTCAAAGTCATGAGGATCTCCTCACTCCAAGTGACATGCCAACAATGATCGTAAGGGAAGAGAACCAACCTCTGCCCAAATAAAACTAAATTGCTTCACCAGACCATTAATCTGGCTCAAGCTTGGGCCATTACACCATCCTAATCAAGCAGAAGGTGTAGTGGTGTTGGGAGAAAAATCAACAGATACAATTGAATTCTTCTGCGTTAAATTCAATAATGAACCACAAAGCAAGACTGAATCATGCTCATAAAAGATTCATACTTTCCTAATCAAACACATCTATACTCCCCCTTCCATTATTGACGATCTCAAACTTCTCTATGTGGAACACAAAACTGTTCCAATACCTCCACCTAAATCTAAGAGAATGCAGGCATTTTCACAAGTCCTTGCTAGTTTGATGATGTTAAGCTATGACGTGTCAGTTTAATATAGTGATTCATGCAGAACACAAGGACATGGAGCCTAATGCCATCACCAAAATTTTCATGAGCAGTCATGAATTCAATCACAACTGTGTATGGCAACATATGAAAGAGTAGTGTGATACTCGAAACTCCAAGGTTGTATGGCTGCCTTTCTACAATATCCCAAAAACTATGCTTTGGGATTTTGAACACTTAAGCCTGAATTGAATTTGAAACTCAAATATTACCATTCCACTCCTCTTTAAAAATATGGAAAATCAATTATGCTGGCATTCTATTATTGTTGAGCACTCGGGCAATTAGTTTGGCAATTCCATTTGACAAGGAATTAAATTCAAACTTTTACCAATTGTACAGTGTTTCGTTTTAGGTGAATGACATTATTTTGGTAACCACTTCATGGAAAAATGCTGAAGACCAGGACAGAGAGATTTACCCGAGCAAGGTTCATCATCAGACAAGCTGAAAACAATCAAACGTAAAAACATGGCATAGTAAGAATGTTTCCTGCATGAGCTATGTAGAAAGAAATACTGCTGACCACAAATTGCGAAGTTTCTTTTATCGGTTGTTAATAATAGACGTAGTTACAGATTTATTCGATGGCTATATGTGGTGCAGGAAGGGCATAAGCTTCACTATTTACACTCAAAGCATTATGTCGTCAAAATGATTAGACATCCTTCTCTGTGTGTTAGAAAATTTTTTCCTGAAAACAAACAATAGAAAGGAACAAAAAAGAAAAGAAAAAGAAAAAGATCCCAGCAATAACTGAAGTTTTTAACCTCTGATGTTCTCAGGTATAACTCGAGAGATACCTGAGGCTCAAAATTCTTTGTAAGAAGAATATTATCGGCCTTTATATCTCTATGGATGATTCGCCTTCGGCAATTCTCATGAAGATACAGCAGTCCATCTGCTGCCCCAAGAGCAATTTTGTACCTTTTACTCCAATCAAGCTCGACTTGTGAACCTGGAAATGCAATTGATGAACACCTAAGTAACTTGAATAGCATAATGCAGTTGCAATTTGGCTAGAAAACAATACAAATTAGCACCAAACCATGAAGAGCAGATCCTAAACTCCCTAATGGAGACAATTCAAAAACAAGGTGCATCCCCCCATCAATGCCACACCCAAGCAGCTTAGCAGTATTAGGATGGTCAACATGGGCTATAATGCCTAGCTCATTTAGAAAGCCAGCAGTCTTCTCATCAAGAGTTCCTTTTGTCAGCTGCTTTATGGCTACTAGCCTTCCATCAGGCAAACAACCTTTGTAAACCTCAGCGAAACCACCTTTTCCAATTAAATTCTCTGCAAGAAACCATAAATGTTCATCACAGAACCCAATTATGGAAAAATATTTTTTGTTGAAAGCATCTACAAGTAAGCCAACATTTTGGATCATAAGTCTGGCCAACATTATGGACCATTAGGTCTCACTGAAGAGATAAAGTACAGACCGTGGTTAAAATTGTTTGTTGCCATTTTGAGCTCCGCAAAAGTGAAATGCTGCAAGGTCGACTTGAAGTTGTATAAATTTCTCAGAACTGTGTTCTCTCTTGTACTCCTGCTCTTACGTTTTGGTTCCTTGGGCACTGGAGGAGGAATAAATGAAGGCAAGTGTTTTAGCGAAAATCTTTTCCATGACTTGAAGAATCTACTCCAGTTTGAATGTGCCTTCGAACGAGGAACTTCTGATTCTGCAGTGCTGTTTCTAGTAAAATCTGAGTTGGATTCCAAGCCTGTTAAGCAAGCTTCTATAACTCCTCTAGGAGATAATCCATCTTGTCTCTCTCTTTCCATGTCTGAAGCTCTCAAGTCTACAAAATGGAAACCAAAGCATAAAAAATAAGGGAACTAGCTCATGGATGAACATACAGGCATATGCTCAGGCTATAAGATGCATTAAAGATCATGAAAAAAGAAGTGAAAGTAAATACCAATGGAAGAAGCAGAGGAAGAAATCACTGGACTGTGTTTCTTAGGTTTCACTGAAACTTTTGCATGCAGATTTCTCTCTGATAGTAAACAATACTCCTTCGAACCCTCCCTAAGTTAAAGAAATAAAACATTGCTATAAAGAAGAGCTTACTGCCATGTTTAACCTATAATCATCAGAATAGAAGAAAGGCAATGGACTCTAGCATTGAGAGTGTGTGAGTGTGTTTACGGTTGATTGAGTGAGTGTGAGAGAAAGAAGGAATTTCAGCTTAAACAAGGCGAATCAGGGTAGATAGAGATACATTTCACAAAAAAGTCCAATTTTTTTCATAACATGAAAGATAAAATGTCCAATACAATCATCTGTTCCACAGGATACATAAGAAAACAACATGAATGGGATTCGCACAAGTAATGGCCATATTGAAATATTATGCTTTTGAATTAAAATGCCTTTAAAAATCTTACCAAGGACTTGTAAAGGGAAGAGCAAACACCAGACATAATAACATTCACAAGTGCAAGTACTATATATGCAAAATGACATCAAAATCTTCAAATATTCTCTGAAGAAAATCATTAAAACCCATCAGCATCTTCAAATATCAACTGACAAAATATAAGGCACAAACCAAAGTCACAAATCAACAGATGCTTAAAAAACCAATCTGCTCCTCATGAAACACAATCTGAAAGAACCTCCTCATGAAACACCATCTGAAAGAACCTCCAACAAAGAACAAAGCGTTGAAACACATTCACACAAAGCCAAGTTGGAGACAAGAAAAATTAACAAATTAGCAATTATCCATGTATGGAAAAAAAAATCCAAAACTTACAAAAAAAAATTAAGAGAACCCCAAGTGACATACATGTAAACAAAATCCAAAGAACCCATTGAGTAGAAAAATCAATAAACAGAAATCACCATCATGACAAAACATAAGATTTATATGAAAAAGATTGAGGAAGATGAAAGAAAAACACACCCAAATGAGAGAGCATGGAGAGGAACACACCCGTACCAGGGAAAAGTACTACTATGAGCAGCTTTATTATGTCCTCCAACAGCTGCCATGACCAGCCAACAAACACACACCACTCTCTCTCTCTTTCTCACACCCACACAGAGGAAAAAATGACAACGAGACCAAAAGGATTCCAAAACAAAACAGTGGTTACTACAACATTAAAACCTTCCTGTTGTTTAGTACTTTTGATAGCTGACTAAAATTTATCCAGGCCCTGTAAAGAGCTATATATCGCAAAGCCCCATTACTCTCTATTTGTTCGTACTTTCAAAAAAGGTGAAAAGAAAAAGGTCTCTCTCTTTCTTACAGGGGTCTCTCTGTCCCATAAGAGTCGCTGGTTTGGTCTACTGCATTGCTGACAAATGTTGGAAGCTCTTCAGCGACTTCTGCTCTCAGCCTTAAATCCCACAGGCACAGGCACAGACAGGGAGAGGGACATGGAGTGTTCGTTGGTTGGTAAAATTGCTAATATTCAAATGTTGGGTCCATGTGGGCTCCTTCTTTCATGTTTGGGCCCACATTTTACTTTTTATTGGAGTAATAATATTGGTTTTATTTAATTTGGTGCATTGAATTAATAGATTCTATAAATTTAATGCTGAATTTCAGAGGTTTTTAGAAGGTGATTTGAAAAAAAACACAAGATTAGAATTATTCTTTTGAATTTTAATTGAATATTATTTATTTATTTATTTTCTTCATTGAAATTATAAAATATCATTTTCAATTATACAATTTTAAAAAATCGTTTCAGCTATTGAAGAAATTTGTTCTTTTTTATTATTATCTGATTTTGAATCACAAAGTTATATATATAAAGCAAACTAAATAGATGTGCAGAGCATGCTCTTTAATATTGTCAAGAAAAAGATTTGTCTTGATTGATAAGTAAATTATGCTAAAAAAAAAAATTATTTATCATTGAATTAAAAAAAAGGATTTCAAGTACATCAACAAGAGAGATTCAATTCTAATTTCCAAGTTAGAATCTAAGTAAACTAGAACTTATTTTGTTAGATACCTAATATTTCACAATTTAATAGCTCAAAGTCTGTTTCAAATAAATCAATTTGGTTGTGAATTTCACAATTTTGATTTGTCTTTTATATTTGCTTATGTATTTTCCTATATATTATAAATTATTAATAAGATTAGCAAGTCACATTAATAAAATATCCTTTTTTTTTTAATTTTATATTGTAGTGAAACCTCACTTGTATTTTAAATTATATAGAATATTATTAAAAAAATGTATTTTTTAATTTAAAAAAAAACACTATAGACTTCAACGATTCTATAAATTGAAATGTGCAATGACAAGCCAATTTGACAACCAAAAAACTTATTATAAGGGAAATAATGACCACATTAATAGTTTGTTTTCGTGTTTAAAAATATATTCTAAAATTATAATTTGTCTTAAAAAATATTAAAATTAATTTTGTTTTCATTTTTTTGATGATTTTAATATATTGTATCAAATCTAAAAAAATATTTTTAAAAAATACATTTTACCACAACACCAAAGACACATAAATTACAATAAACAAAGCCTAATGTTATTTTTATATCTCTGAAAGAGAAAATACATGAAGAATGTTGTTTTGTCTCATGGGAAACAGGAAGAGCACAACAAGAGAAAATTACACTGAAAAACGGCAGAATCAAGGAATTTATGCATGGAGTAATTGTTTAATTTCGTGCCTTGCCCGGAGTTCAATAATCTGACTGTCGTTTCTTCTATAATTAATCATTTTCTTCCACCATATCCTCGACACATCTTGGCCTGTGCATTATATTATAACAGGAGATAAAAATTGAAAAAAAAAAAAAACACCAGCTTGTTCTTAGGATAATCCGGCTAAATTTTAGCCACGCTCTCTACCTCAACGGGAATTATCCGGCGGGTTTTATAAGAACAAGACTTGCTGAGCGCAGTAATCAAGTAAAAATTTATGGTCATACGTTTAGACTTCTTCTTGAACTTAATCTTATTTATGTGATAAATACGTTTAGGTTTGCATGAATTTAGAGGCTTGTCATGCAGTTGAAACAGGAACTCGAAGAACTCCATTAATGTTCATGTTAGGTATGTATGTTCAGTGAAATCGGAGTCAGGGATGGTCCCTACCATGCCGGTCGATGCTCCTACATTTTTTAAGTAGTAATCATGGCTGATGGAGTCACATATCAAGAAAGCCATGCACATTAACATAGTCGACGACAATTCATGCTAGGCAGGTGGTTCGCGTTGCACTGCCAGTCTTGATCTGAATGAAAATATAATTGATAACAAAATAAAAATATTATTAAAAAATTATAATGATCTTAAATAACAATACAAAAATTGGATGAGAACATGACAATTTTATAATGTGAAAAATAAAAATAAAATAAAATATAATTGTTAATAAAGAATATTGAACGACAAACAAAAAAAACAATTTAAAAAAACCTTACTTAAATTAATATATTAAATTTATAGTGAGATTAAAATAATCTTACATGAGAGAAATTAAATGAAACAATGAAGGTTGACCTTCAAGTAAGTAAAATGATAAAAAATAAAACTAAAAAAAATTAATTTAAAATAAAGTAAAAAAATCTAGGCAACCTGAGTTAATTTGATTAAACCACGACTCATGATATAAAATCAAGATAACTCTATAAAAAAAAAAAAGAGAGAGAAAACGATCATGAAGCTCAAAGTCAAATAACTTAATATTAAATGATAAATTTTTTTAAAAAAAAACCTAAAAATTCAAAGTTAAATCATGTTAGTTTTTAAAATTTATAACTTAGATCATGAAACTAAAATTACTTTATAGAAATTAAATATAAGAAATCATGAAGCAAAATTTTTAATCATTAAAGATCGAAAAACAATACAAAATATAATCAAAATAATAAAAATTAAATTTAATATAAAAAATAAATAAAAGAAAATAATGAAGGACTAATTAAATTCAAAAAATAAAATTTTTAAAAATAAAAATCAAATTGAATAAAAACAATTTAAAACATTGAGGTTTTATAACAAATTCAAACCCGTTGTTGACCCGTAACAAATTCAATAGTTGAGATTTTGATCAAATTTGACGTCTCTCTCTCTATATATAAAGTATTCTCAAATCAATTTAATTATTAAATTTTAAAACATCGATAATAAAAAACAAAAGTAACAAATCTCTTAAAGCTATTGATGATAGTAGAATTAATCCATGAATAAATGATTTTCAAAAGTTTTTACTAAAAAAATTAAAACTAATTAGATTCTTCCACTAGTTAAAATCAATTTCGAAGAAAAAAAGAGGAATTGAAAACGAATCCAAAGGAAAGGATGTGGATCAAGGTGACTTTTTTCACGTCATTTTTTTTTTACTGTGGACTTGGTTTCTTTGTGTTTTTATACTTTGGCCTTCTATATATATATATATATATAATTGTGTCTTCCTATAACAAATTATAAGTAATTTTTTAAAAACAATTACTTTGATAATTAAAAAATATTTATTTTCTTAACAGAGATAATAATTCTAATTAAAAACTTAGCTTTCGATAAATAAACAAAAAATACATTAATAAAAAAATTTATCTTGATTGAAAATAATTCAAAATGACCTTATTTTTTAATTTAATAATAGCATCAAAGAATTCACTAAGACCTAAATATTTTTTTTTACATTGAAAAAAAAAAAGTGGTGCCATGCAAGCATACAAACTAGGTTACACTAATGGACTGTTTGTTATGCATATAATATAAAATATTTTTAGATTTTTCAGCATTTGTTTTTAGAAAATATTTTACAAAAAAACTGATAAATATAAAATATTTTAAACCCATAAAATTCTATAAAATATTTTACAAATAACAATTCACTTACAATATTATCTATAACTATATCATACATCATCTCCAACTAACCACAACTACCAACACCTTATCTTTCATCACTAGCTCCTCCTCCTTCGTTGCTGCAAATATCTTGCTGCCATTTTTCTTTTTACCACTATTATTTTTATCTTTTTTATTACCATCATTATTTTTTTCACTATCAACATGACCATCTTGACACTGCAATCATTATCATCTCACCATTACCGGTATTGAAAAATATTACACGAACTACGTGTAAGTTATTTTGTACCTATGAAACATTTTATGCAAAACAAACCGCACTAAATAATTTATTAAATGATAGTTTGTGATTGGATCCATAATTCAAGGTGACTTGTCGCATTTTACCCCATCTAAACCACATCGGGGTTGTTGCCATCTGCCTTGAGTTTCAAGGGACTCGTGACTTGCGAGGAGGGCATTGGTTCGTGATGCAAACCTAGCTTCTAGCTGCTTCGCTGGGCATCTTGCAGTAAAAATCTGGGCACAATTCTCGAGAGAAAACTGGCAACCGGCATATTCCAAAGGATCATCGTTATGAGTATCTTCCCTGTTAGCCGTTAGGAGCATATCTTATTCCGGTAGTTCATGTGAGCAGCTTCGTCTTGTGAAATCAGAGTCGGATATGGCACGGCCCATTCGGTCTACTTTTACCATGTACATAAACGGGGAGACGTTTGGGTTTAATGTAGACTGGCCACCAGTCATAGCATACAACACGACAACACATCTAGCTTATAAGGGATTGGAGAGAGAGAGAGAGAGAGAGAGAGAGACGAATAAGTTAACCAGAATGGGTAGATATGGGCCATATGGGACATGAAAGGAAAGGGAATCCAATGAATATTTATTATCAGGCTGTCTCTGTTCTCGCTTTTTAAAAAATAGTCATGTCCAGAGCAGGTGGCATGAGTTCAGGGATTTCAAGTATGATTTCAGTGCCCAGTAAGGCAAATCGAAGATGCTGCAGCTTCTGCGCCATTCGGTTTTATAGCACCTTGCTTTGTTTTTATTGAAGCACAGTAGTTCAAAGCATCAGCTACTTAACTTCACAAGAAGGGCCTAGATATCCTTTAACTTATGTGAATTGTTTGATTGCATGGCAGCAAATAAATTAATTAAGGCTGTCCCTCTTGAAAGATCGACGTGACTGATTCAAATATTTCATTTCATGATTTTCAAACGATTCCATGTCGATAACTATGTGTTAAAAACCAAACGTTAAATTTAATACATATCCTATGAAGTCACATAGGCTCTACGAATGTACGTAGTTGTTAAGGAATCAATATCAGCATAGACAAATGAACTACTCCTCCTCTCCTGAAAGTTAAGACTCATTCCAACTCTTGCCGCCCATCCACTGATTGCCCGAAAAGGCCAATAATATATGAAGCTGAGACAATGATAAATATAATGTTATGATTATCAATTCCCATGAAAGTTGAGGGTGGAATCATGGTTTTCAAGTCTTGTGAAACCATAACTCAGAGATGTTCCTCTTTCAGTTCAAGTTTTTTCTATTAGTCCTACTCTTAACCCTTTCGGATTTCTGTTTTCGAAGTGCTGATTGTCTTGAAATCTCACACAGAAACCTTGTTGAAGACTCTTGCCCATTAAATATCAACGTCATTCGTGAGCTAGTCAGCGCAGCTCATCCAAAACGTTCATTTATCGCTGTGCCTAAACAATGTCAGTTCGTTCATGATGGAATTCGTTTCATTCGGTCAGTATATCTTCGAACCAACAGATACTTTGTTCCTCCTGCTGATACATTTCAGGCATGTTGGCAATCGTACAGGGAGTTGATTCACGAGGTTTCAGCTGGTCTTGATATCCAGTCTGGTTGTGGTTATCAAGCTGAATGGATATCAAAGGGCTGCATGAATATTACATCTCTGGCTCAGTTTGAGAGCAAATTTCCCACGTCTAAGTTGCAAGAGATGAAGCTTTATTGTAAACAATCCCTGGATGATGACCTTGTTTGTAATTATTGTACCAAGAAATTGTTAAGTCTTGGGAATCAGTATCTTCATGGTCCTCGACCTGAGAATGCCTCAGATTGTCCAGGTTATTTGTTCATGTATACAGCTGCAGTTATTAATCAGTTTGGACCGACTGATCCCGGAACTGCAGAATGCTTGTTCGGGCTGAAGTATTCAATGAAGTCCACCGCCTACAGGTATCACAGTGCTGTAATTGCTGGCATTGTTGTGGGTTCCATGTTTGGAGTCGTGGGAGGCTTCATCGCAGTTTGGTTACGCCGGACGCGACACGGGAGAAGTGAGAAGGAAAAGGTTAGTCCTGAGGATGGCGAGCTTAGTTTGGATCTTGGGTTTGGATTGCATAGTAGAGGCACTAATTTGGTCAAATTCAGAATTGAGGAAATTAGAAAGGCAACAGTGAATTTCTCTACACATAATATTATTGGAGGGGGGGGTTATGGGAATGTTTACAAAGGGATGTTATCAGATGGGTCTGAAGTCGCCTTCAAGAGGTTCAAGAACTGTTCTGCTAGCGGTGCTGCAACTTTTGCACATGAAGTGGAAATCATAGCCAGTGTAAGGCATGTCAATCTTGTTTCTATAAGAGGCTACTGCACCACAGCAGTTCCTCCAGAAGCTCCCCAAAGGATCATCGTGTGCGATTTGATGCGTAATGGAAGTCTCTACAACCATCTTTTCGAATCAGGAAAAACAAAACTTAGCTGGCCGATTCGTCAAAAGATCGCCCTTGGAACCGCAAGGGGGTTGGCTTATTTACACTATGGGGTGCATCCAGCAGTAATCCATAGGGATATTAAAGCTAGTAATATACTTTTGGATGACAATTTTGAGCCTAAAGTTGCAGATTTTGGCCTTGCAAGGTTCAATTCACAGGGAATGACACATTTTAGCACCGGGGTTGCCGGGACTCTCGGTTATGTTGCCCCGGAGTATGCCTTGTATGGGCAGTTAACCGAAAGAAGCGATGCCTTCAGCTTTGGTGTTGTGCTTGTTGAGCTTCTGAGTGGAAAAAAGGCTTATGAAATCAATGAAGGAAATGTTTCTCTGTTGACAGACTGGGCGTGGTCACTAGCAAGGGAAGGGAGAGGATTGGATATTATTGAAGAAAACCTGCCTGAAATGGGATCACCGGAGGTGATGGAGCAGTATGTGCACATTGCTCTTACTTGTGCTCATCCAGTGTTACATGCTAGGCCACCATTTGATCAGATTGTGAATATGTTGGAAACCAACATGCCTGTTCCCTCGTCTCTTGAAGCATACATCGCTACCTCCAATTTGGAAATTTGCAGTATCAGCTCAAGTTATAACTTTACTTCGTCCATCGGAAGTGATGAGAACCAATTCAGACAATTTGGATGACAGGAAATTATTGCTTTTGTGTATCTTGTATGTCTTCCCCATTCCATCTATTTTTTTTGCATGCTATAAAACTTCAGTATTCGTTCTTTCATTGTGTGAGGAACAGAGCTAATTTTAGTCATGCAGTGCAGTAGCATGGTTATATCTGGTCTGCAGGTTTTTCGTCAAATTCATCATTCAAGATCTGATCTAGACTTGGTTTTAATTTTATGAATTTTTGATATTGATTCGGTTAAGCTTGATTCAAATTTAATTGGATCAAAACCAAGAATAAAAATAAAATAACTATTTAGGTGGTAGTCAAGTGGTAAGAATCTGGGATCAAGAGATTTACTCTTTTTGTGGTTTCAGGTTCGAGTTCTTAGTCATTTATATGATGGTTATTAAAGGGTTATATGATCGTTAACTTTAGGGCTCGTGGGATTAGTCGTAGTGCGTGAAAGCTGATCCGGACACCTATGTTAATTTAAAAAAACAAAAAAAAAAAACATTATTTTAAACAATAACGATATAACTTGAATCACGGTACCATAGATATGTTTCTGAATTTCGCATTAAAGTTCACTCTTTTGAATGTGAAGACTATTAAAATTAAAAGATCAAGCAATTAAACAAACTTTGTTAGTGGGAGAAAACTAAGATAGTAGGTAGTGTTTGGGACACGTCTGTGGTGTTGTTTGGTGATATGATTTTTTTATTTAAAATTATTTTGATATATTAATATTAAAAAATAAAAATAATATTATTTTTATATATTTTCATATAAAAAATACTTTAAAAAATATAAGAACATTATCTAAAACAATAAATTCTCTTACATCCCCACTTATTTATTTAGATGAGATGAGATTATCTATATTATATTTGATATATTAATATTAAAAATAATTTTTTAAAAAATATTATTTTAATATATTTTTAAATAAAAAATATTTTAAAAAATAATATTAACATCCCACTAACAATCCTGTACTTAATTCTTATATAAAGTTGTCACATCGTAGACTCCAAGTTCATTTAAGAAATTCTTTCATTCCAGTCAGAGAAAAATCGAGAATACTGGTTTATGTTTCTAAGTCTATGAAAATAAGTAATGAGTCACCAAAAAATAAGAACTTGATATATATTCCATGAAATTATTATTAATATAAAATTACTTTCATCATCAACATCAAGTCTGAACCCTTAATCTCTCTTATTCTGACTTTTGAATTATGATTACAGTAATTTGGAGGAATTTATATTTTTTTAATTTAAAAAAGTTGATTAGTCAAAAATTATTTTATTTCACAGAAAATTTTCTAGTCTTTCCATGGAAAATGTTTTCATTTTCTCAATTTCGAAAAACTCTTTACAGATCTTTATTTTTTTTTTAAATAAAGTGGAATGACTAAATTATTTTTTATATCAAATTTTGTTATATTGGATTCAAGGGTTTTTTGTATTTTTATAATAATTTTTTTAGTAATAATCAAGTTGATTAGGTAATAATTTAATAATTTAATAAATATAAATATAATTTAAAAATAAAAAATAGCTATTGTGTTAGATATGTCATCTCATTTAAGTGACGTGTATAATTATATATGGTGTTTGAAGATAACTTTTTTTAATATAGTTTTTTTAATGTAGTTAGAATCAGGCTCTTTCTTATTTAGGAAACGAGTGTCACATACTAATTTCTAGTTTAATGATAATGATTTTTATTTTTTTTGTGACTCCTTCTAATTTTTCATGTATGACCTTTTAAGTTTTGAAAATAACCTTTTAATTTATTTTTCCTTCGAATCTAACCCATGTTGCATTTTGTGTATTTGACCCATGTTAAGATAATATAAGATTTCGATTTATAATATAAGATTGTTTTTTTATTTCAACCCCCTTCAACTTTTTTTGGTTAAATTTTATTTTTATTTTATTTTTATTTTTTTATTATTTATTTTATTTAAAATAATTTATAAAACTATAATTTTTTAAAAACATTTCATCAATTTTCAACTTTTTTTATTTGCTAGATTGAGTCTTTATTTCTTTAATAAACTTTAAAAAATTAAAATATTAATAAATGATGAACTTACTTTCCATAAAAACTATTTAAAAAAAAAACTAATTCTCAACAAATAAGACTTTTAGTGAATTTTACCGTAATGTTACCTTTGGATTTTGTATTTCAGATTTCTATATTTTTATTATTTAAAATTGGATTTTGTATTCCAGATTTTTATATTTTAATTATTTATAATAACTTGTTGTCATTTTCTGTCAGAATCCACAAACAATATAATAATTTTTATCCTCTCTATCTCTATCTCTTTTTTATTGTAAGATTTTCTCAATTAAATTTGTGCGTGAAATAAAATTAAATCTTTCCCTGAATAATTTTAAAAATATACTCTCATGTGACATGGTTAATTTTAATTTAATAAATATTTACACTAAGATTTAAAACTAAAAAAAATAAAATTATTCGTATAATGTTTTTTAAAATAATTTTTTAATTGAAATTACTCAAAATTAATATTTTTAAATTATTTATTTTTAATATTAACACATAAAAAATTATTGATTTGATATTTTTTAAATTAAAAATATTTTTTTTTAAAATTAAAAATATTTTTTTTTAAATAGAAAACAGGAACAAAAATTGTGACCAGCACCCCCTAAACGTGTTAATTTTTATTAAAATAGAAGGAATAAATTAAGATTGGACTTTTAAACAAGCCCACATCCTGGCTATCCGTTTACTCAGCCCAGAACCTAACCAATATAAACACTAGGGTTTTGATACTTGGAAGTCCCTTGTTTTCTATTAGAAGAAGAGCTTCTTCTCCCGTTTCTGCAGCTGCCGCAAAAAAACGAAAGGGCTTACATTCTGCAACCATGGTAACCTCCCCCCCCAACATGTAAACACATAAACACGAACATGAGTTAGCTGCTTACTGTTTTTTTTTTGTTCTATTTTTATGATGACTTCAGATTATTCCAGAGAAGAACAGAAGAGAAATCTCCAAGTACCTCTTTCAAGGTATCATTTTTATCACTGCTTTTGATGTTTCTCTGCCTGGTTTTCCTCATCAGATCTCATTCAAGTTACCTAGAGAGAACACATCAAACATTTTTTTTTTGTCATTTCAAGGTTTTTAATAGAAAGCGTGAATTTTGAAATAAAAACATTGAATTGTGCAATGACTCTAAAGTAGGATGAGAACTCGATTAGACAGTTAAGATATGATGTCAGTAAGGTGATAGTCTCTCTGTTCGTGTGCGGAATGAACTGCTACAATTATACATTTTTTTGTCATGACAGATTCATAAAATAATGTCTACGCAAGGCCCATCCTTTACTTCTTATTTTGGTTTGTTTATTATAGGGTACATCTCTTTCTCTCGAAATGATTTGTTTTTTTTTTGTTATGGCGTTGGATAGTTGAAACGGAATGCAACTAATATTCTCATCCCTAACGAATAAATTTCTCCACTTGGGATTGGTGTTAGTTAAATTAATGGGTTTTTGCTAGAGCTTTTGGTAATGACTTACTTGGAGGACTTGAAACACACCTAAACCACTAGGCAACTGCTGATGTTTAGAAAATTTTACGAGAGATATTGTTGTGCTAGTTATGAGATGACTGCACTCTTGTTTGTTGCTATTTTGGTTTGGTTTCTAGTGGCTGGTTTTGTTTATTGCCTGTTTTAATGTATTTTCCTTTATTTGGATGTTACCGGTTTGATTGAATAATGTGAGTTTTTTTCTAGTTAACCAAATGGGACAAAGGAAGATCAGTCGTATCATGTACCATATATCAGCATTCACTCATCTTAATTTTGTCTTGAATCTGTAGAGGGAGTTTGCTATGCAAAGAAGGACTTCAACCTTGCAAAGCACCCTGAGATTGATGTTCCTAATCTCCAGGTTATTAAGCTCATGCAGAGCTTCAAATCCAAGGAGTATGTTCGTGAGACATTTGCTTGGATGTACTACTACTGGTATCTTACCAATGACGGGATTGAGTTTTTGAGGACGTACCTGAATCTTCCATCAGAAATTGTTCCTGCCACCTTGAAGAAACAAGCAAAGCCTGCTGGAGGTCGGCCATTTGGTGGCCCACCTGGTGACCGCCCACGGTAATTTAGATTTATGTTGACCATTTGGTGATTTGAGTGTTATCCTCATCTTTTCCTTCACTTTTTAGAAAATTTATTTGGGTTTCCTTGGGTTTCTAGAGGCCCGCCTCGCTTTGAAGGAGACCGTCCAAGATTTGGTGACCGTGATGGTTATCGTGGGGGCCCTCGAGGGGGCGAAGGTGGTGAGAAGGGAGGAGCACCAGCAGATTACCAGCCTGCATTTCGGGTAATTTCACACCGTCAGTTTCCCTAAATGTTAATTCCCATTAGGGACTAGCTACCACCAGTATTTCCATTCATTTTCTTTTTCTAATTATATTATGATCTTGCAGGGCACTGGTGGAAGGCCAGGCTTTGGTCGAGGAGGAGGCGGTTATGGTGCAGCACAAACCAGTTCCCCTGGCTTTACTTGAAGGTGGTTGCTTGTCCTCCCATACTTTTGTGTTTTTATTTAATGTAGTGGTGCAGAGTTAAGAAATTTTCTTGTGCCCTTGTTCAACTCTCTTAGCAATTTGCTTCTTTGAGAACAACATTGAGATGGCTATAAAGTAATTTTGTTGCTGTTTGCTACTTGATGAAGAGGAAATCAGATAGCTCTGCTCTGTCCTTAACTCAATGTCTTATTTATTAAACTCACCTTGCTCGTATGCCGAGGTATGAATTACAAGTGTCATTTGTTAAGGCTTGAGCTTAGAGGCCTTGGTTAATAGTACAATCTTGGGGGTTATGATACGTACTGTACCATGCAGAAAGCCTTCCATCACGTTCTTGAATAATAGTCGGTGTCTTTTAGGATTTGGGGAATTAATTTGGATGGATATTCCGACATGATTATTCCTAGAGAGTGACCTAGTTGAACTCAGAATATAAATCATTCATTCCCGAAATCTGCTTCTGTGGATGCCATAGTACAAAATATTGCAAGTTCCGAAATTCTTCCAACAGAACAAAACAAACACCAAAAGAGGATTCAAGACATGAAAGGAAAAACTTGATGTTGCCAATGTTAGTGGTGGCTCAATTTTCTATATTTTGAAAGCTCTTGAAATCCTTCTGTATGCATTTGCTTAGGTAATTCATTAGCTTTTTTCATTGCTTTGCCGAATGAGCCTGGCATGTCGCTGCAATAAACAGTTGATTTGCTTTATAAAAAGATGAAAGCAATGAACTTCATTGGTTGTAAGTGTTGTTTGTGCCCTCGTTGAGCTAAGGAGCCAGAATACAAGGGTTGAGTATTCCTCTCCTCGCTCTCGTGTAGTTATTGACTTTTTGCAGCTGTCTGTTGTAGTTTTTCGTCCTTTATGTAGTTTTTCTCTTGCAAGATTCCTTGTACAAAGAATTATTTTTTTAAATATCATTGTAATTACGTATCTAAATAGACTTTTATTTTAATATCCAACAAAAGAAAAAGAAAAAAGGGAGGGTTAAGAGCATCAAAGTCAGGCTCGCTTGTTTGACATTACAAAAGAAGGATCAGGGCCTTGGCCTTACCTTTTGTTTTTTTTTTTTTAAAGAGCAGATTACTATTGAAAAATTAGGATTCAGGATTTTAGAACCTAAAAATTCAATTTTTAAATTTTTTTTTTTCTTACCTGGAAACACATAAAAAGCATTATCAAAGCATCGTAAATCTCATTTCTAAGGCCAAAACATGCTTTAATTAGGGTAAAAACTAAAAATAAAATCAAACTTTTTAAATTTTAATATATTTTTTCTAGCATGATTAGACATTTAAACCATCTTTATTGAATCAAAGCGCTCTCTCTCTCTCCCCTCTTTCTTTCAAGTTGTTGGCTTGGATCTTTCAACTGTCAAGGGTTGAAATTAAAAAAAAAAAAAAAAAGATGTTTGATGAATGGAATATAATTGTTTTTTAAAGATGGAGTAAAGTGTAGGATGACACCTTTTGAACAATTAAAAAAAAGAGAAAAAACATTATAATATGTAATAGCAATCGTTATATAACGTAGAAAAAATAATCTTATTTACAACGTACACGCTAGATCATGGAAAATAAGCAAACCCCAGTACAAACAAAACATTCCAACATAAACATGTGAGGACTAAAAAAAAGTTTAAAGATTAAAGTAAAACATTAAAAAAATTAGGGCCATGAATAAATAAAAAACCATCAACAATGACATGAAAGATAACAACAATCTAAATGAATAGTAATTAAATAGTGAAATATATCCTATTTTTGCTTATTCACATGTTTTTTTTAAATATTAGTATAATGATACTATTAATTTTTTTTTTTAATGAAATAGAACAATTTCTAATTGTTATGTTTATGAAACACACAATTTCAAATTTATTGTTAATTAGAGTCGTGACATTTATAAAGAATAAAAAATTGAAATGAGCTGAATATAAAAAAGAGAAAACAAAAAGATTTTAGAGTTATATCAAAACTCATATTATAATACCACTTGTATCATTAAAAACATTTTAACGAGAAAAATCTAATAACAATAAAAAATGTTACTAATGATAACTTGAGTGTGATATACATATGCTTTTCACCCAAACATGCAAATGACTTACTAGTTTTGGCAAGAAATATGATCTATTTAAGTAATTGTTGATAATCTTTATCGGTGTTATTAAATTTCTAATTTGTAAGGTAAGATAAAAAGAAAAAAACTAAAATACATGCCAAGGTTTTGATAAAAACACCATTGATATCATTAAAAAATCTTAGAAGTAAATCTAATGATAAAAAAAGGTTATCAATTGTGATCCGAGTACAACACTCTTGACGTCTAAGAAAATTGAGCACACACGATCTGATGACAAATGTAATACATTTAAGTTATTATTAATGATTTTTTTTAACGTTGTTAAATTCATCTCAATCATATATTTTTAATAACAGTGGTGGTATAGTAATCTAAGCTTCAGTGTTCCTATAACATCTTTTTTATTTATTTTTTATTTTTTTCATGTGCAATCCATTACATAATTTTTTCTTTGAAATAACGATTTGGAACAGCAACAAGTTTAAAATGTCACGTTGATATATACAAATTAAGCTATTTCATCCATTCTTTTTGTTTAAAAGTATGTTATTTTTCACATAATTTTTTTAAAAAAACATGACTTGAAATATCAAGCTGTTTAGTTTTTTTTTTTAGTATTGATTTTTTTTTATTTTTATATTTTAAAAATATTTTTGAAAAAATTTATTTTTTTTTATTTTTTTCTTTACTTCAAATTAATTGTTTTTATATTTTTATATTATTTTGATGCACTAATATCAAAAATATTTTTTTTTAAAAAAAATATTTTGATATATTTCCAAGTAAAAATTTTAGATTATTTTAACACGCTAATTTCAAAATTAATTTTTTAAAAATAAAAAGAGTATTATTTTAATAGATTTTAAATTAAAATATTTTAAAAAATAATAATAAAAAAATATTAATTTATCCTGTGATGCTGCGACTACGATGTACTGTGACTCCACATCTCATGCTCGCAGCCTCACCCCTCTTTAAACTGTAAACAAGTGGATTGTTCTAAGCAGTTGTGTCCGCTCCCATCTTATCCTACGCATCTAAGGTAGCCGTAAATGTGTTCCAAGACAAGACACCAGTTAGCCACCTCTTTCAAAATAAAATCAAAACATGCTCTCAAAGTCAAATTGAGTCTAAGTAAGACTCCCCTTTCGCTTTCTTAAAAAAAATAAAGAAAATCCCTTTGTCTAGATTCTTTTAGAAATCAATTCGTGATCCTTTGAGTTTTGGAAATTAGTTTTTCTAGCCCCTCAATTTCGGTGCACACAAGACCTTGTGCTTTCAGCCACGTTAAACGGTGAAGAAATCAATTCATAATCCCTTAATCTTATTGGTGAAATAAAAAAAACAATTTTTCCCATCTTCAAAAACAAAGAAAAAAATAAAAAATAAAAATATTAAAGCCCCTCTATAACCTATCAAAATCCACCATGACCATATTGGTGTTGGTGTTATTGAGAACAATGAAAATAAAAAACATCCAATAATAGAATTAAAAAGGCATGATAGATAGATTCATGACCTAACTAGTATGAGACTTGAACAAGTTATAAATAACAAAATAAAAAAATTTGGTATACTCGATTAAAAACATGATTGATTTTATCAAAATCTAACCATCAACTCACTAACTATATATTTTTTTTAATTTTTATTAAAATAATATAATTTTAGTTTTATAAAAATTCTTTTTGAATTCATTGGAATTTAACTACTCTTCTCAACCGTGACCTAGACCTTATTTAGTTGGGTTTTAAAACTATAGTATAGATAAAGGAACCACAAGTGACCATTGGGCCAATTACCGAAAGTAATATAGGGTCTTGGGTCACCAAAACTGAAGAAGAGGAGCTAATATGTCCAATCTACTAAAACTGAGGGACTACAATTAATTGTATTTTACGATATCTTAACACTTCCTTTGATTGTGATACCCCAACAACTCTCCATACAACAGATTCTATACAAGTTATAGCTGGATAGCTTGTCTGCAAAATAATTGCCTTTTTTTTTTTTAATATCTTTTCCTAATCCTACTTCTAAGTTTCCAAAAGATACTGCTGTTTTCGTTGCTTCTTTCTGAGTTCCCAGGAGACAGGAGATGGAGAAAGAGTGCATGGAAGAAGGGCTGGCAAGTACTAAAAGGCCCCTGCTTCTTGGTGAGAGGAACTTCATCAACAGTGACAAACCAAAGGGCGATTCTTCCTTTACTCCGGTTCTCTTCCTTGGCGCCATTGTTGCCTTATGCGGCAACTTCTGTTTCGGATTTGCTGTAAGTCCCAATTCTAGTTTTTACGCACCAGCAAAGCAAGGATTTGAGTAGTTTCTTTCTTCCCACTCTAAAAAGAAAAGCCCTTTACTTTGTTTAAAAATCTGGGTAGATTGCAAGTGTTTTTTTCTGTCAAGAAATAGGTATAATTTCATACATAAGTTATATAGAAAGCTAATCTCACGTCACTTGAATTATTTCCTATAGGTCTGACAATGGTAATTTGTTGTTTAATCTCTGATTAAGGTATGGATCGATCATTTTTAATCACCGCATAATTTTTTTATTAATCACCTAAATTTTCAAAAGTATTTGAATATCAAACTCGAGAATAGTTAATAGAAGTTGAATGAAAGCTTAATGACATGGCTAGGATGATTGTATTACGATGAAGTAAAGGGACTTAATTGTAAAGTATAAGACTATAGGGGTCGATTGAAACTCTGCAAACACAAAATGCAAATGGAAAGAAATATTTTGATCAAGCAAATGATGCTATGCTCTCTCTCTCTCTCTAATGATCTTTGATATATCAAAAGATGGGCAAAACGAGTTGTCGGCATAACTGTGAAGCGATAAGAAGCCACATATAAAAGAAAGTTTAAATTAAAAAAAAAACAATCAAATATAATATAATAAATTTTATATATTTTTATTTTTATCACAAATTGATCTTAAAAAAATAAATTTATTAAATAACTCGTATTATATAAATTATAATATTTAATATCTTAATATATATTTTATTAATCTTAATTATGCTAGATTGATTTATTAAATTTATAAATTTAACGAGTTTTCCCACTCATCATATATGTTCATTTTGTTTTTTATTCTTTAATTTTGTTTATTATGTTATTTAATATTGTATTGATTAAAAAATAAATTGTATAATTTATTTTTATTTTTTTATAGGATTATCATTATCTTAAATTAAATGTCTATTTTTAGATTGTTATATAATTTTATAAGTATATATTTTTATTATATAATTAAATAAAAATAATTTATAAAAAGTTATTAAATTTAATAAAATTTATAACATAAATTCAATAGAATTTATAATACAAGGCACAAGGGTATGAGATCGATCTATTATATCATTAATATGTCATTGTTTCTATGATCTTTTTGAAAAACTATTATTTTAAAGATTTATTTAAAAGTTAAACCATAGTTTTACTATTTATTAAAATTATTTTTAAATTTATAAAATTAACTAATTTAATTTGAGTTAATTTTTGTATGGTTTAATTAGAAATTCAAGTTAGATAAAAAAACAAATTGAAAAATTTTAAATTTAATCTATTTATTAGGTTTGATAATATTATTAAAAAAATTCACACTCTTAATGTTTTATATATAATTTTTAAATTGGTCCGCTCCAGCTTAACAGCTCTATCTCTAGAACTGAAACGTTCCTCATTATATTCAATAATAATGAACATTGGATGCATCCGATAGGTTTTATATTGGATAGAAACTATGGTTTCTGTATAAATATATTTTTTATTTGAAGATATATTAAAATATATATTTTTATATATTTTTTATATTTTTGATACTAAAATTATTACAAAAAAATAAAAAAAATTAATTTAATAGTTTTTCAAAAAAAATATTCTTTTGAAAATATAAAATACACGCCAACGCATTTTCTTAGAAGCTTTTTAAATCATGTTAATGAGTCCAATAACTTTCATTTTTTCGGATCAGATTTCTTGTCTATCTTAAAGGATAGTTATAAGATCCCGACTGGGTCGACTTAAACCAAGACCCAGATGTAGATCAGGTGAGTTTATATGAGTTGATTTAATCATTATTTTTTATTTTATAAATAAAATTTTTAAAACAAAGCTGTTTCTATATAAAAAAATTTGACTTGTCATGCCAGACTATAGATTAAAATTAATATTATTTCCAGGCGATTCCCTTTTCAATTGATTTACTTTCGATTCACACTAATATCAAATTATATTAAAAACCAATGCAATTGTCTTTAGTAATAAGATTCTAACAGTTGAAATTTATGGTTTTTGGCATGTTAAAAACCTTGAAAGGTGAAGATATCACTGTAATCTAACATTGGATTAAGAAAGCAAAAGAAGAGCAAACCAGTGCTTGGTTTAGTGGTGGAAGGGGCTTGTCTCCTTCCACTGCACCTGGGTTCGAGCCCTGGCGTGCATGCTTGTCATCCCCGCGGTGCCTTACATGCCTACTGGGTTTGCAGGGTATTCAGTGGGCCGTGGGGATTAGTCGTGGTGCGCGCAAGCTGGCCCGGACACCCCACGTAAATCAAAAAAAAAGAAGAAAAAAAAAGAGAGAGAACGAAATCATCCATTACATTGAGTCATTGACTTCTATTGAAATTGCTTGTCAGGCTGGTTACACATCGACTGCAGAATTTGAAATGATGGAAGATTTAGGCATGTCTATTGCTGCGGTTAGTTTTATTTTTATTTGCAATTGGCATTCTATGGCAACCTCAAATGTATCTTTAATCTCTCTTTTTTTTCACCTGGCTTGTTCTGTTTCCTTATATTTTGCAGTACTCGTTTTTTGGTTCAATAATGACAGTAGGAGCTGCGATAGGTGCTATTTTAAGTGGGAAGATGGCGGATTTTGTTGGCCGAAAACGAGTACTTCTCTGAATACTAACCTTCTTAAGTATCTGTCTAGCAAGAATGTTGTTAAACCTTCATGATTATTAGCTAATCCTCAACTCTTCCATTTAATTGTTGTTTATCATTTCAACCAGACAATGTGGTTATCCCAGATATTTTGCATCATGGGATGGCTTGGAATAGCATTTGCTAAGGTATAGCCCCCCTCCTTCCACCTCTTATTGTGTTTCATGAACTTTACAACATCAATAGCAGTGCAAAGTGTTTCAATTGAAAACCCATTAAAATAATGCTCTTTAACACGTCAAAACCTTTCAAAAACACTTGAAAAAACATCAATTTGATGTCTTTCAAGCAAAAAAACACTTCCAGAAGCATAAGCTACCGTGGAAACAAACACCTTCGTACAATCTTAATTTTAGTCAAATGAGCTTTACTAACAGTTTTATGCATGCAGTTGCTTTATACTCTGTATCATTACTGTGGTTCACTAACAATATTTATTGAATCCTTGTTTAAAGAATGTTTGGGGGGTCAATATTGGAAGAGTATCAATTGGATTCGCAGTTGGACTTATTGCTTATGTGGTAATTGTACTTAAATTTGCATTACATATTGATTAACATTTCCATTTAACTCGTAATTAACTATATGAATATTGTTCATTACAGGTACCTGTATATATTGCAGAAATAACACCTAAAAATATTAGAGGTCGATTTGTAGTGACTCTTCAGGTAAGGTTAATTAAAAACGTGTTTGGTATTGTGGTACACGGTGTTTGTTTTTAAAGAATGTTTTTCAATTAATATCATGTTAAACTAATGTTTTTTTGTTTTTTGTTTTTTGTTTTTTTGTGTTCTTGATATTAAAACCATCCAAGAAAACTTAAGGAAACATTAATTTGATGTTTTTTTAATTGAAGAACAATTTGAAATGCAGGCAATCCCTAAATGGGTCATCAAAGCCTTCTTTCATTTCCTTCTTTTTCAATGACTTAACTCTTCATGTTTGCAGTTGATGAACTGTTCTGGCCTCTTAGCAGTGTTTTTCCTTGGAAACTTTTTTTCATGGCGCACCGTGTCTCTATTAGGTAATGTTTCGCAATTTGATTTAATTAATTATTTCATTATTGGAGTTTTATTTCTAAAATGATTAAGCATTTTATTATTGTTAATTTACTTGTGCCTAAATCTTGTTGAATCCCAGCTATAATTCCATGTTTAATGCAAGTTGTCGGTTTAGTCTTCGTGCCAGAGTCTCCAAGATGGCTAGTAAGTTCATTTTGTGATCATATATATATATATATATTCCCATTTTGAGACAATAAAGGTAATCTAAGTGTTTGCTGCTATAGGCATCAATTGGCAAGGAAATAGAGTTTGAAGATGCTTTGCGACGGCTTAGAGGAGTGGACGCCGGTTTTTCTCAAGAAGCTATTGAAATCAAAGTAATATTTCTTGTCTTAAAAATCTAGATTGTATTAAAGTATCTTTTGTTACTTGTTTTTTTTTTGGTTTGATCCTTGGCTTTTAGCCTCATGTGTTCTTCCTACCTCTGTTTTTGTCCTTCACTTTCTTATTAATCTTTCAATAAAGAAAATAACTGTTGTTAACCAAACCAAATTCCATAAAATCAATAATGAAAAAAATTCAGAAAACTCCTGAAATCCAAATCCATCTAAACATAAAGTGATTTTCTGGAAATATTCTTCATGATTTTGAGGCTTGTTTTAGTAATTTGAGGGGTTAACGATTGTTGCTAACCATTGTTAAGGGAAATATAATGATGTACAATAGGGATGAAATTGAAAAAATTATTTTTTTTTAGGCAACAACTATAGCGTCGATATTCCCATACAGCATACAAAATTAATCAATTTTAATGACAAGGATCATTTTAAATGTTAAATGTCACATGATTGGTTAGTAAGAAATATTAGTATCCCAGCATTACTCTTCTTGTATTTCTCAAGGAGCTGACATGCGATTCCTACATCTGTTGTAGGATGCTACAGAAAATTTCCAACGCGGTGAAGCTGGATTTCAAGGCTTGTTTCAAAAGAAATATGCTTATCCAGTTATGGTAAGTTTAAGATAAGTTTCTTCTTCTTCTTCTCCTCAATTGAGACCTTTTGGGATTAGAGTGCTAGCATGAGTTGAGTTTTTCTACTGGGAACTTTAGGATCTTCTGTTTTTTTGTGCATTTCACTTGAAAAAAAATTAAGTTGAGACACTTTTTAGTGTTTTTCAATAGTTTTGATGTATATATATAAAATTACTGTAATGTATTTTCTAGCAAAAAAGCATTTTTTAAAAGCATTATATAAGGGTGTTTGAAAATGTGATATAGATTGCTTCTCAAATGTTTTTTCGTTTGAAAATGCATCAAAATAATATATATTTTTTTAAATATATTTTTTAACATCAACACATCAAAATAATTTAAAAAACATAAATTTTTTTTAACTTTGACAAAAAATAGATTCAACCTTAATTTTAAATAGGCATCGCATTACAATACCAAGCATACTTGGACTTTCTTTGTAAAGTAGGAACTGATGTTAAATCAACTATTTCCTAGTTATAATTTTCTAATATTGCTAGTTAATCATTATATTGTAACAATATAAATGGCATTCTTGAGATAAGAAATTAAAACAACAATAACAACAACAATATTGTATTTGCAGCTTTATTTTCTGCTCTGATTATTTTTTCTTATTCCCGAGTCTTTAAATTTAACATAGGAACATCAATACAAGTTGAGTTACAAATTAATTCATTAATCGATCTGTCATCTTTCTTTCAATCAAATATCATCTCATTTCATTATGCTGACTGATAAACACAATTTCAACTAACTTAGATTGGAGTAGGGTTAATGTTACTTCAACAATTGGGAGGGAACAGTGTGTTTGCAGCTTATCTTAGCACAGTGTTTGCTAAAGCTAGTAAGTCTCTCTCTTAAAATATATGAACAACTGATCATTGATTATTAACTTACAAGGAATTAATGCAAAGAGAAATCCCAGAATAATAGTTTTTATTTGTCTGGCATAGATGTCTCAACTACCATTGGACCTACAGCAATAGCCTTCTTACAGGTATTCACACATGAACACCGTATTCCTCTTGCTTCTTTGCAATCATGAATGCAGGGTTCCTTTTTTTATATATATCTTTTAATTAGTGCAAATATTGTTCGTAGATGCCTGCTGCTGTTTTAGGAGTGCTCTTGATGGATGCATTTGGAAGACGAGCTCTTCTTATGGTTAGAACTGCAACGATGGATTCATTTTGACTTGGATGCTGTACTCGAGCACCAACACTGTATTAAAATCTACTTGGCTCAGGTTTCTTCTATTGCATCATGCCTGTGTCTGTCAATCATGGGGTTATCGTTCTACCTACAGGTTCAAATAAATTTAAATATATTTCTTTACATGTATCTGCTGTTTTTGAGTTGCATTCTGGAAATAATAATGGGTTCCTTTTCCTTTTTTTGTTAAACAGGAACACCAGTATGCCAAGGAGTTCACTCCATTGATGGTGTTTCTTGGAGTACTGGTATAATTCTATCTATTAATTAACAATATCTCCATAAACAAACTAAATAAATATCTCCTATAAAAAACAAACAATCAATATAAATATATGGAGTTAAGAATGAATCGCTAATCACAATGTTTAAATCTAATAAACGAACTTGTTAGTTTCTCGCCAAATTCCTTGAGAATTGCACTCCATAAAGTTAATGTGCTTATTGATAAATTTTGCAATCAGGGATTTTCTTATGCTTTTGCAATAGGCATGTCAGGAATACCATGGGTTATAATGTCAGAGGTATGTGTAATTCTCTTAAGCTTGATCTCGTAGTTAGAGCTTGCCGGTTATATTTTGAAGTGTTTTTTTAATATTAAAATAATATATTTTTTTAATTTATTATTGATATCAACCTTAAAACGATCGAAAAATATAAAAAACTGAAGTAAAGAAAAAAAAATTAATTTTTTTAGAAATGTTTTTAATACAAAAAAAAAAAACAAGATTATATATTTATATTTTGACAAAACGAAGTGATGGGAAAATGATTTGTATCACTGCTCAAGGGTTATTGTGAATAATATTGTAGATATTCCCAATAAACATCAAGGCCTCAGCTGGAAGCTTGGTGACTTTAGTCAATTGGTCCTGCTCATGGCTTGTGACATTTGCATTTAATTTTATGCTGGAATGGAACTCAGCAGGTCGCTGATTCCCTCTCTCTTTCTAATTTCCATACGCACCATCATTTATACTTGGGTACTATATATATATATATAATTAATTAATTAATTAATATATTGTGATTATTATTGGCAGGAACATTTTTCTTCTTCGCTAGCATGTCTGCCATGGCATTTCTATTCACTTGGATAATGGTGCCAGAGACTAAAGGACGTTCATTGGAAGAGATACAAGCAACGTTAATAACTTATGTCTACTAAATTGTAATAAATAAGCTATGTGCACTGATAAAGATATCAAATGACGCGGGGAGTGTTTTTGTTTCTCTGGCATAATTATTTTATTAGGTGTTAAGATTTTCTAATATTTGTTTAGTTTAGAAATCTTCATTCCAATTTTCATCCTGTTTCTCCAAGAATTTTAGATCCAAGACTAGTCTAGTATAAATAAGGATTTAATTTCAAGTTTACTTTTTTTTTTAAAAAAAATTATTATTATTATTATTGACATTCTCATGGATGGAACGGAAAAATAATAAAAGTGGATAACTAAATTAATTAAGATCACAGAATCCAAAAATTATAAGTTTCTAATAGAAGAATTTATATATATTATAAAAAGATGCTTCATAAAATTTTATTTTTTTTTGAAAATGAACAATTACACCTTCTGAAATTTATATGTTGAAAACATTATAAGATTTTCTCATTATCAATACTCTTAAAAAAAATTAAATATAAATAATTAAACAGTCATTCAACCAATTATCCCCATAACTAACCATAAAATATTTATTTTAATAAACCAACATAAATTATTTATCTCATGAATTTCTCATAGTGTTTTTTCAAGTTACATTGAAAATTCAATTTCAACTAATTTAAAAAAATATTATAATTTATAGATTATAATTTAAAAAAAAACTTAGGTTTAAAATAAGTTATAGTTTGTTTTAAATCTAATTTATTTTTAAAATATTTTTTATTTTCACTAGAATATTTTTTTTAAAAAAATTATTTTTAACATCAATATATTAAAACAATCCAAAAAAATAAAAAATAATAATTTAAAATAAAAAAACTTAAAATTAAAAAAAAATATAATCGAACCTTCATCAAACAAACCAACTTTAAAAAAGATAGTGCACCAATAGTATTAAAAAAAATCTTGATCAAACCATCTAGGTGGTGACCAAGTGGTAAGGACTTAGGATCAAGGGGTTTGCTTTTTCTGTGGTCTCAGGTTCGAATTTTTGGTTGCTCATATGATGGTCACTGGAGGCTTACATGGTCGTTAATTTCAGGGCCCGTGGGATTAGTCGTGGTACGCGCAAGCTGACCCAGACACCCACATTAATCTAAAAAAAACTTGATCAAACCCTGGGCCCTACCTCCCCACCACACCAATTTTAAATTTCTGCAACTCGTAATATCATATGAGGAGCACTAAGAAGTAGCTGAACTCTGTATGGACATGGCTTAATTTTTGTAATTTAATATCCATTTAAAATAAAGCTCCAGTAGACTGAACGTGAAAATGACTTCTCAATTATAGCTTTCCTAAACGCAATATTCTCTTTTTATTTCCAACGTTTGAAGCTCAGCAGCCTGTCTTGTCTACCCTTCTTTGTTGCCCAGAAACCAAAATAATGGAGCGGGACGGCGTAGAAGAAGGGCTGGGATCAGCAACAAGCCCTCTACTTCTTGCTGAAAACAGCACCGGTGAAAGCAGCGAGCCAACCGGCGATCACTCCATCACTCCTCTTCTTGTCTTTAGCACCTTCGTTGCTCTCTGTGGTTCATTCAGCTATGGATGTTCTGTAAGTGTGTGTGTGTCTATAGTAGTGGCAAAGTCAGGATTCATACGTGCTGTTTTGTTTATAATCAATGATCAATATTAGCAAAAACTTAGAGCTAATTGAACTTTAAATTTAGCTTCTTTTTTTAAAACATTTATGTTTTTATTATGTTATCGTTTTTTTTAAAAAAATTAAATAGTAGAAGAAAAATCCAAGCCAAGTGTCACTAATGACTACAAATTTATATTAGTCCAGTCCAAAGCCAAATTAATGGCCTCTCTTGCATAGTTTTTAGACATGATTTGGTAAGCAGCCTGGTTTAAAGTTTGGATTCTAAGTTTTACGTGTAACAAAAGTTAATGAATTGTAATTTGATTTTCGACCGAGTTTTGCTAGGTCAACTGGGTTACATTAAATTTTTTCTTTTCTTGTTTTTTTCAACCCGACCTAGTTCTAACCTTGAAACTACCGGGTCCCAAGTCAACCTGTTAGGCCGGGTTGGATTTTAAAACTATGCTCTCTTGTCAATTGAGATTTATCAATATTTATGGTACTTCAATGTAATTTCAACAGATATTTTTGTGACTGATTAAGAAATCTAAATTTTATATTAGCATGTTGATTGGTTAAATTTTTGTGTATAAGTGTGTGTTTAGTATTATTAGTAATTTTTATAATTGTTAAACTCGCAATTTAAATTATAAAACTAAAATAACCTCATGAAAAAAAATCAAAACAAGTTAAAAAATTTAAATTTCTAATGAACCAAATATTGAAGGATGAGATTTAAAAACAATTAATTAAAAAATATAAAAAATAATGAAGATAATTTGCCCAACTCATGACATGAGACCGAGATAATTACATAGAAAAAATTTAAAGAATAACTTATTTAATTTAGATTAACTTTTCAAATTCACAATTTTGATTATAAAATTGAGATAGCCATATAGAGAGCAATTAAAATAAATTATAAAATTTAATTTTCAATTGATCCTATCAAACTTAATATTGAACAATAAAATCTGTAAAAAAATTAATTAAACAAATGATATAAAAAATAAATCAAGTCAATTTGAGCTAACCTATTAAACACTATTTTCAGGTTATAGGATTGAGATAATCTCATAAAAACCAAACTAAAATAAATTATGAAATCTAATTCTCAATTAAATACAATATTAAATTAGAAAAAAAGTCAATTAAAAAAATTAATCAATTAGATTGACCTATTAAATCACAACTCAAGTCATTAGACATGGACAAACCAATAAAAAAAAATTAATGTTAAAAGATATGAGATTGAAATAACCTTAAAAAGAAAATAAAATAAATTAAATAACATGATTTAATTGGGGTTAAAATATCAAAACTTGTTATTCTAATCATAAGATCAAGATATCCCTATAGAAAACAAATTAAAATAGATTGTGAAGTTCAATTCTTAACCGACCTAATATTAAATGATAATTAAAAAAAATCAATTAAAAAAATTAAAAAAACCCAAATCAATTCGTGTTAATCTATTAAACATTATTCTTAGGTCATGAAATCGGAATAACCTAATAAAAAATAAATAAATAAATTATGAAACCTAATTTCTAATTAATGTAATATTAAAGAAAAAAATTGAAGAAAAAAATGTTAAATAAGAAAGAAAAAAAAACATAACCAATGAGGTTAACTTGCCAAACCTGCAATCAGACAACCTAATAAAAAATAAATATAATATTAAATAATAAAATTTTAAAAAATTAATTGAATTTTTTTTTACAAAGACAATCATGTGGAGAAAGTATTGCTCATTACCATATCATTTTCCTTGTTAATAATAATAATAATAATAATACATTATTATTATTGGAATTTCTTGTCAGGTGGGTTATTCATCTCCAGCAGAATCTGGAATCATGGAAGATTTAGGCCTCTCTGTTGCTGCAGTTAGCACTAACTATTCCAATTCACCAGCTTTCTCTCTTTTTTGCTAGTGAAGAGTGCATTTAGCACTTTTGTTCATATATAGTAACATCATATCATTCTTTCCTTATTGAAATCATCTCAATCCCAATTGTGAGTGTTTCAGGATATAAGTAACACAGATAAAAATATAGAAATAATTTTTTTTCAGATAATTTTAGAGTATATTTATATATTTTTAAAATAAAAACCCTTCATCCCATCTTTTTGATGATGAACAAGAAAGTTACTTAAATGCTTGTAAACATTGATAAATATTTAGTTTTGGTATTCTATGTGACCATTCATTACTTTTACTGGAATATTTAAATTAATTACATTTTTTTATTTGATTTGAATTAATTAATTAATTTATACTTTTTTTGTAGCAAGATTTTCTTACTTCCTTGTATTACATTTGCAGCGTCCTACATTTTCTTGGCTTGATGGGTTCTGTTTTTTTCGTAAAACCTGCAGTACTCAGTTTTTGGTTCGATAGTGACCATAGGAGGAATGATAGGTGCAATCTTAAGTGGGAAGATGGCAGATCTCATCGGTCGAAGAGGAGTAATCTCCTTGACAACTTCACCCTTTCAGTTTAAACGTTAAGAGTTAATATTATCATGCCCTAAATTATTTTCTAATTTGCTGTAATTTTTATGTCAAGCAGACAATGTGGATATGCCAAATAGTCTGCATGGCAGGCTGGCTAGCAATAGCATCTGCTCAGGTTTTTATTTCCTCTCCCCCCGTCAAATTCTGTCTTTCTATCTTAATCACGTAATACATGTCTAATGGAGCCAACAAGTGTTTGAATTCTTGTCTAAAGAATGCTTGGTGTGTGGACATTGGAAGATTCGTAGTTGGAGTCGCCATAGGGATTCTTACTTATGTGGTACTGATTTCACAAGCTTCCATTTCATGTCTGATCACCATCTCTCTGTGAGGTATAATGCAGCCTGCGTTTTTTGTAACAGGTACCTGTATATATTTCAGAAATAACACCGAAGAATCTTAGAGGAAGATTTACTTCGGCTACTCAGGTTAAATTAAATTATTGGATGCAATGAAAAATCAAGGAGTTTCCCCCCCCTTTTTTAATGGAACCTTATTTTTTCATCTATATAGTTGTTAGTTTGCTGCGGCTTTGCAGTAACATTTTTCGCTGGAAGTATTGTAGGTTGGCGTGCCTTGTCTCTACTTGGTATGAAATTTTTATCATCTTTCTTTCTGAGATTAAACAACATTAATTTGTTTATGATAGAGTATTAATTGAGTTAATGTGATCTTGTTTTCAGCTACTATTCCAAACATAGTGCAGACTGTTTG
The DNA here is from genome assembly GCF_000495115.2 of Populus euphratica. NCBI lineage: Eukaryota > Viridiplantae > Streptophyta > Magnoliopsida > Malpighiales > Salicaceae > Populus > Populus euphratica. The sequence goes on from NW_011499862.1 coordinate 262,329, forward strand.
TTTGTTCTTCGTTCCAGAGTCTCCAAGATGGCTGGTGAGTCCAATTTATAATATTGTTGCTAATGTGGTAACGCATGGAGACGTGAATATATTGCGAGGTGAAAATGAAGACGACTAAGGTAGTTTTTTGTTACTGTCTTAGAGAAAAATGACGGGGACAACAAGGATATATCTCTGCGTACTTCATGTTTTGAAAGCGCAAAAATTCACTCTAAAATTGTTTCAAAAACATGTTTATTTTATAGCTTCGTCTCTTTCTCATCGACTAAACATGTTTTTGTCTCTTCTATCCTGGAATACTACCCAAACACGACCTAAATTCTCTAACAGGCAAAACTCGGTCGTGAAAAAGAGTTTGAAGCTACATTGCAACGTCTTAGGGGAACGAAATCAGATATTTCTGAAGAAGCAGCTGATATCAGAGTAACTTTCATCTTCCTATCTTGAAACAAACTGGGTGCAAATTTTCTCAATTTGAATCAAGTTTCCAGTTCTGATGATTTTTGAGGTCCATAACAAGAGATGACATTTTCTTCTTATAGGATGCTATAGAAACTTTGAAACACACCTCAGATGAAGCTAGAACTCTAGAGTTGTTCCAGAAGAGATACGCTTATGCAATTATTGTAAGTTCGCCGAATCTTGAATGAGTTCTCTATTTTGTATATAAATATTATCTCCCTCATTACATATTTCTTTGGATTGATTAACTGGATTAGGTTGGAGAAGGACTCATATTACTACAAACATTTGGAGGGAATAGTGCAGTGTCGTATTATCTTGGTACCATATTTGATAAAGCTAGTAAGTATCTAGCATATGAGAAAGATCTTTATAATTGAAGGTATAAGCATGCATGCATGAAGTAGGAAGGAAAAATAATGATTTCTGTTTGGTTTTCCATAGATGTTTCAACCTCTGTTGGACCTATAGTTTTTGCTCTTCTACAGGTAGATACATGGGTTGATATTATTTTATTTTCCTGAAGGTGAATAAGGGAATTATTCTGTTTATATCTTACTGACAGTAGGTGATTTTCTGCAGATTCCAATATCTATTGTAACTGTACTCTTGATGGATTTATTTGGAAGACGAACACTTCTTATGGTAAGAACTTACAAGGGCAATAATTTCTTTTTATTTTGATGTATCTGATGATCAAGGTTGAAACCAAATCTACCAACAATGTTGCAGGCCTCTGCTACGGCATCATGCTTATGCTCGTTCCTTGTAGGGTTATCTTTCTGCTTCCAGGTAATTTAACCACAAGCATGGACAAGTAATTCTATTTCTTTTCACAGTGTAGCTAATGATCCTGTTGTCGTTATGAATGAGCAGGAACTCCACTATCTGAAAGAGCTCACCCCAATTTTGACAGTGGTTGGCATAATGGTAACTTAATCCAGCCAAAATATATCATCTTTGCTCCTTGACCAGAAAAATAAGTCTACTTTTTTGACAAGATTTTCTCATTTCTTCTGCACTTTCATCATCCCTAGCCTGGAAAACTACCAAAAACTCAGGATTTTATTTTGAGAAAATTCTCCTTGCAAGCTAGTTACACATCAATGTGCTTGTTGATTGATTTTATAACCAGGGTTTTGGCTGTGGTTTTGCCTTGGGCATGTCAGGAATACCTTGGGTTATAATGGCTGAGGTAATTACCTCATGTGATTATGCGTCAACTTTTCATCTATATATACTTTTAACAGGAGAATTATGTAAGAAGATAATTTATAACTTGAACTTGAGCATGACTTTTCACTGCAGATATTTCCTGTAAATATTAAGGCATCAGCAGGA